>NC_134200.1:0-104165 GCF_964188355.1 Buteo buteo
AGAGGCTCGGCGGCGGCCGAGGGGCCCCGAGGGCTCCCGCCTCTGGCAAAGCCCGGAGCCCCAGCGCGGCCGGCCCTGCGGATAGGGCGCCAAGGGCAGGGGAAGAGCGGGCAGAGCTTTCGGGGCTGGGCCCTTGCCTGCGGGAGCAGGAGCCCGACGTCCGCCCCTCCGGAAAAGAGGCTCGGCGGCGGCCGAGGGGCCCCGAGGGCTCCCGCCTCTGGCAAAGCCCGGAGCCCCAGCGCGGCCGGCCCTGCGGATAGGGCGCCAAGGGCAGGGGAAGAGCGGGCAGAGCTTTCGGGGCTGGGCCCTTGCCTGCGGGAGCAGGAGCCCGACGTCCGCCCCTCCGGAAAAGAGGCTCGGCGGCGGCCGAGGGGCCCCGAGGGCTCCCGCCTCTGGCAAAGCCCGGAGCCCCAGCGCGGCCGGCCCTGCGGATAGGGCGCCAAGGGCAGGGGAAGAGCGGGCAGAGCTTTCGGGGCTGGGCCCTTGCCTGCGGGAGCAGGAGCCCGACGTCCCCCCTCCGGAAAAGAGGCTCGGCGGCGGCCGAGGGGCCCCGAGGGCTCCCGCCTCTGGCAAAGCCCGGAGCCCCAGCGCGGCCGGCCCTGCGGATAGGGCGCCAAGGGCAGGGGAAGAGCGGGCAGAGCTTTCGGGGCTGGGCCCTTGCCTGCGGGAGCAGGAGCCCGACGTCCGCCCCTCCGGAAAAGAGGCTCGGCGGCGGCCGAGGGGCCCCGAGGGCTCCCGCCTCTGGCAAAGCCCGGAGCCCCAGCGCGGCCGGCCCTGCGGATAGGGCGCCAAGGGCAGGGGAAGAGCGGGCAGAGCTTTCGGGGCTGGGCCCTTGCCTGTGGGAGCAGGAGCCCGACGTCCGCCCTCCGGAAAAGAGGCTCGGCGGCAGCCGAGGGGCCCCGAGGGCTCCCGCCTCTGGCAAAGCCCGGAGCCCCAGCGCGGCCGGCCCTGCGGATAGGGCGCCAAGGGCAGGGGAAGAGCGGGCAGAGCTTTCGGGGCTGGGCCCTTGCCTGCGGGAGCAGGAGCTCGACGTCCGCCCCTCCGGAAAAGAGGCTCGGCGGCGGCCGAGGGGCCCCGAGGGCTCCCGCCTCTGGCAAAGCCCGGAGCCCCAGCGCGGCCGGCTCTGCGGATAGGGCGCCAAGGGCAGGGGAAGAGCGGGCAGAGCTTTCGGGGCTGGGCCCTTGCCTGCGGGAGCAGGAGCCCGACGTCCGCCCCTCCGGAAAAGAGGCTCGGCGGCGGCCGAGGGGCCCCGAGGGCTCCCGCCTCTGGCAAAGCCCGGAGCCCCAGCGCGGCCGGCCCTGCGGATAGGGCGCCAAGGGCAGGGGAAGAGCGGGCAGAGCTTTCGGGGCTGGGCCCTTCCCTGCGTGAGCAGGAGCCCGACGTCCGCCCCTCCGGAAAGAGGCTCGGCGGCGGCCGAGGGGCCCCGAGGGCTCTCGCCTCTGGCAAAGCCCGGAGCCCCAGCGCGGCCGGCCCTGCGCATAGGGCGCCAAGGGCAGGGGAAGAGCGGGCAGAGCTTTCGGGGCTGGGGCCCTTGCCTGCGGGAGCAGGAGCCCGACGTCCGCCCCTCCGGAAAAGAGGCTCGGCGGCGGCCGAGGGGCCCCGAGGGCTCCCGCCTCTGGCAAAGCCCGGAGCCCCAGCGCGGCCGGCCCTGCGGATAGGGCGCCAAGGGCAGGGGAAGAGCGGGCAGAGCTTTCGGGGCTGGGCCCTTGCCTGCGGGAGCAGGAGCTCGACGTCCGCCCTCCGGAAAAGAGGCTCGGCGGCGGCCGAGGGGCCCCGAGGGCTCCCGCCTCTGGCAAAGCCCGGAGCCCCAGCGCGGCCGGCCCTGCGGATAGGGCGCCAAGGGCAGGGGAAGAGCGGGCAGAGCTTTCGGGGCTGGGCCCTTGCCTGCGGGAGCAGGAGCTCGACGTCCGCCCTCCGGAAAAGAGGCTCGGCGGCGGCCGAGGGGCCCCGAGGGCTCCCGCCTCTGGCAAAGCCCGGAGCCCCAGCGCGGCCGGCTCTGCGGATAGGGCGCCAAGGCAGGGGAAGAGCGGGCAGAGCTTTCGGGGCTGGGCCCTTGCCTGCGGGAGCAGGAGCCCGACGTCCGCCCCTCCGGAAAAGAGGCTCGGCGGCGGCCGAGGGGCCCCGAGGGCTCCCGCCTCTGGCAAAGCCCGGAGCCCCAGCGCGGCCGGCCCTGCGCATAGGGCGCCAAGGGCAGGGAAGAGCGGGCAGAGCTTTCGGGGCTGGGCCCTTGCCTGCGGAGCAGGAGCCCGACGTCCGCCCCTCCGGAAAAGAGGCTCGGCGGCGGCCGAGGGGCCCCGAGGGCTCCCGCCTCTGCAAAGCCCGGAGCCCCAGCGCGGCCGGCCCTGCGGATAGGGCGCCAAGGGCAGGGGAAGAGCGGGCAGAGCTTTCGGGGCTGAGCCCTTGCCTGCGGGAGCAGGAGCCCGACGTCCGCCCCTCCGGAAAAGAGGCTCGGCGGCGGCCGAGGGGCCCCGAGGGCTCCCGCCTCTGGCAAAGCCCGGAGCCCCAGCGCGGCCGGCCCTGCGCATAGGGCGCCAAGGGCAGGGGAAGAGCGGGCAGAGCTTTCGGGGCTGGGCCCTTGCCTGCGGGAGCAGGAGTTCGACGTCCGCCCCTCCGGAAAAGAGGCTCGGCGGCGGCCGAGGGGCCCCGAGGGCTCCCGCCTCTGGCAAAGCCCGGAGCCCCAGCGCGGCCGGCCCTCCGGATAGGGCGCCAAGGGCAGGGGAAGAGCGGGCAGAGCTTTCGGGGCTGGGCCCTTGCCTGCGGGAGCAGGAGCCCGACGTCCGCCCCTCCGGAAAAGAGGCTCGGCGGCGGCCGAGGGGCCCCGAGGGCTCCCGCCTCTGGCAAAGCCCGGAGCCCCAGCGCGGCCGGCCCTGCGGATAGGGCGCCAAGGGCAGGGGAAGAGCGGGCAGAGCTTTCGGGGCTGGGCCCTTGCCTGCGGGAGCAGGAGCCCGACGTCCACCCCTCCGGAAAAGAGGCTCGGCAGCGGCCGAGGGGCCCCGAGGGCTCCCGCCTCTGGCAAAGCCCGGAGCCCCAGCGCGGCCGGCCCTGCGGATAGGGCGCCAAGGGCAGGGGAAGAGCGGGCAGAGCTTTCGGGGCTGGGCCCTTGCCTGCGGGAGCAGGAGCCCGACCTTCGCCCCTCCGGAAAAGAGGCTCGGCGGCGGCCGAGGGGCCCCGAGGGCTCCCGCCTCTGGCAAAGCCCGGAGCCCCAGCGCGGCCGGCCCTGCGGATAGGGCGCCAAGGGCAGGGGAAGAGCGGGCAGAGCTTTCGGGGCTGGGCCCTTGCCTGCGGGAGCAGGAGCCCGACGTCCGCCCCTCCGGAAAAGAGGCTCGGCGGCGGCCGAGGGGCCCCGAGGGCTCCCGCCTCTGGCAAAGCCCGGAGCCCCAGCGCGGCCGGCCCTGCGCATAGGGCGCCAAGGGCAGGGGAAGAGCGGGCAGAGCTTTCGGGGCTGGGCCCTTGCCTGTGGGAGCAGGAGCCCGACGTCCGCCCCTCCGGAAAAGAGGCTCGGCGGCAGCCGAGGGGCCCCGAGGGCTCCCGCCTCTGGCAAAGCCCGGAGCCCCAGCGCGGCCGGCCCTGCGGATAGGGCGCCAAGGGCAGGGGAAGAGCGGGCAGAGCTTTCGGGGCTGGGCCCTTCCCTGCGTGAGCAGGAGCCCGACGTCCGCCCCTCCGGAAAAGAGGCTCGGCGGCGGCCGAGGGGCCCCGAGGGCTCCCGCCTCTGGCAAAGCCCGGAGCCCCAGCGCGGCTGGCCCTGCGGATAGGGCGCCAAGGGCAGGGGAAGAGCGGGCAGAGCTTTCGGGGCTGGGCCCTTGCCTGCGGGAGCAGGAGCCCGACCTTCGCCCCTCCGGAAAAGAGGCTCGGCGGCGGCCGAGGGGCCCCGAGGGCTCCCGCCTCTGGCAAAGCCCGGAGCCCCAGCGCGGCCGGCCCTGCGGATAGGGCGCCAAGGGCAGGGGAAGAGCGGGCAGAGCTTTCGGGGCTGGGCCCTTGCCTGCGGGAGCAGGAGCCCGACGTCCGCCCCTCCGGAAAAGAGGCTCGGCGGCGGCCGAGGGGCCCCGAGGGCTCCCGCCTCTGGCAAAGCCCGGAGCCCCAGCGCGGCCGGCCCTGCGGATAGGGCACCAAGGGCAGGGGAAGAGCGGGCAGAGCTTTCGGGGCTGGGCCCTTGCCTGCGGGAGCAGGAGCCCGACGTCCGCCCCTCCGGAAAAGAGGCTCAGCGGCGGCCGAGGGGCCCCGAGGGCTCCCGCCTCTGGCAAAGCCCGGAGCCCCAGCGCGGCCGGCCCTGCGGATAGGGCGCCAAGGGCAGGGGAAGAGCGGGCAGAGCTTTCGGGGCTGGGCCCTTGCCTGCGGGAGCAGGAGCTCGACGTCCGCCCCTCCGGAAAAGAGGCTCGGCGGCGGCCGAGGGGCCCCGAGGGCTCCCGCCTCTGGCAAAGCCCGGAGCCCCAGCGCGGCCGGCTCTGCGGATAGGGCGCCAAGGGCAGGGGAAGAGCGGGCAGAGCTTTCGGGGCTGGGCCCTTGCCTGCGGGAGCAGGAGCCCGACGTCCGCCCCTCCGGAAAAGAGGCTCGGCGGCGGCCGAGGGGCCCCGAGGGCTCCCGCCTCTGGCAAAGCCCGGAGCCCCAGCGCGGCCGGCCCTGCGGATAGGGCACCAAGGGCAGGGGAAGAGCGGGCAGAGCTTTCGGGGCTGGGCCCTTGCCTGCGGGAGCAGGAGCCCGACGTCCGCCCCTCCGGAAAAGAGGCTCGGCGGCGGCCGAGGGGCCCCGAGGGCTCCCGCCTCTGGCAAAGCCCGGAGCCCCAGCGCGGCCGGCCCTGCGGATAGGGCGCCAAGGGCAGGGGAAGAGCGGGCAGAGCTTTCGGGGCTGGGCCCTTGCCTGCGGGAGCAGGAGCCCGACGTCCGCCCCTCCGGAAAAGAGGCTCGGCGGCGGCCGAGGGGCCCCGAGGGCTCCCGCCTCTGGCAAAGCCCGGAGCCCCAGCGCGGCCGGCCCTGCGCATAGGGCGCCAAGGGCAGGGGAAGAGCGGGCAGAGCTTTCGGGGCTGGGCCCTTCCCTGCGGGAGCAGGAGCCCGACGTCCGCCCCTCCGGAAAAGAGGCTCGGCGGCGGCCGAGGGGCCCCGAGGGCTCCCGCCTCTGGCAAAGCCCGGAGCCCCAGTGCGGCCGGCCCTGCGCATAGGGCGCCAAGGGCAGGGGAAGAGCGGGCAGAGCTTTCGGGGCTGGGCCCTTGCCTGCGGGAGCAGGAGCCCGACGTCCGCCCCTCCGGAAAAGAGGCTCGGCGGCGGCCGAGGGGCCCCGAGGGCTCCCGCCTCTGGCAAAGCCCGGAGCCCCAGCGCGGCCGGCCCTGCGGATAGGGCGCCAAGGGCAGGGGAAGAGCGGGCAGAGCTTTCGGGGCTGGGCCCTTGCCTGCGGGAGCAGGAGCCCGACGTCCGCCCCTCCGGAAAAGAGGCTCGGCGGTGGCCGAGGGGCCCCGAGGGCTCCCGCCTCTGGCAAAGCCCGGAGCCCCAGCGCGGCCGGCCCTGCGGATAGGGCGCCAAGGGCAGGGGAAGAGCGGGCAGAGCTTTCGGGGCTGGGCCCTTGCCTGCGGGAGCAGGAGCTCGACGTCCGCCCCTCCGGAAAAGAGGCTCGGCGGCGGCCGAGGGGCCCCGAGGGCTCCCGCCTCTGGCAAAGCCCGGAGCCCCAGCGCGGCCGGCTCTGCGGATAGGGCGCCAAGGGCAGGGGAAGAGCGGGCAGAGCTTTCGGGGCTGGGCCCTTGCCTGCGGGAGCAGGAGCCCGACGTCCGCCCCTCCGGAAAAGAGGCTCGGCGGCGGCCGAGGGGCCCCGAGGGCTCCCGCCTCTGGCAAAGCCCGGAGCCCCAGCGCGGCCGGCCCTGCGGATAGGGCGCCAAGGGCAGGGGAAGAGCGGGCAGAGCTTTCGGGGCTGGGCCCTTGCCTGCGGGAGCAGGAGCCCGACGTCCGCCCCTCCGGAAAAGAGGCTCGGCGGCGGCCGAGGGGCCCCGAGGGCTCCCGCCTCTGGCAAAGCCCGGAGCCCCAGCGCGGCCGGCCCTGCGGATAGGGCGCCAAGGGCAGGGGAAGAGCGGGCAGAGCTTTCGGGGCTGGGCCCTTGCCTGCGGGAGCAGGAGCCCGACGTCCGCCCCTCCGGAAAAGAGGCTCGGCGGCGGCCGAGGGGCCCCGAGGGCTCCCGCCTCTGGCAAAGCCCGGAGCCCCAGCGCGGCCGGCCCTGCGCATAGGGCGCCAAGGGCAGGGGAAGAGCGGGCAGAGCTTTCGGGGCTGGGCCCTTGCCTGCGGGAGCAGGAGTTCGACGTCCGCCCCTCCGGAAAAGAGGCTCGGCGGCGGCCGAGGGGCCCCGAGGGCTCCCGCCTCTGGCAAAGCCCGGAGCCCCAGCGCGGCCGGCCCTGCGGATAGGGCGCCAAGGGCAGGGGAAGAGCGGGCAGAGCTTTCGGGGCTGGGCCCTTGCCTGCGGGAGCAGGAGCCCGACGTCCGCCCCTCCGGAAAAGAGGCTCGGCGGCGGCCGAGGGGCCCCGAGGGCTCCCGCCTCTGGCAAAGCCCGGAGCCCCAGCGCGGCCGGCCCTGCGGATAGGGCGCCAAGGGCAGGGGAAGAGCGGGCAGAGCTTTCGGGGCTGGGCCCTTGCCTGCGGGAGCAGGAGCCCGACGTCCGCCCCTCCGGAAAAGAGGCTCGGCGGCGGCCGAGGGGCCCCGAGGGCTCCCGCCTCTGGCAAAGCCCGGAGCCCCAGCGCGGCCGGCCCTGCGCATAGGGCGCCAAGGGCAGGGGAAGAGCGGGCAGAGCTTTCGGGGCTGGGCCCTTGCCTGCGGGAGCAGGAGCCCGACCTTCGCCCCTCCGGAAAAGAGGCTCGGCGGCGGCCGAGGGGCCCCGAGGGCTCCCGCCTCTGGCAAAGCCCGGAGCCCCAGCGCGGCCGGCCCTGCGGATAGGGCGCCAAGGGCAGGGGAAGAGCGGGCAGAGCTTTCGGGGCTGGGCCCTTGCCTGCGGGAGCAGGAGCCCGACGTCCGCCCCTCCGGAAAAGAGGCTCGGCGGCGGCCGAGGGGCCCCGAGGGCTCCCGCCTCTGGCAAAGCCCGGAGCCCCAGCGCGGCCGGCCCTGCGCATAGGGCGCCAAGGGCAGGGGAAGAGCGGGCAGAGCTTTCGGGGCTGGGCCCTTGCCTGCGGGAGCAGGAGCCCGACGTCCGCCCCTCCGGAAAAGAGGCTCGGCGGCGGCCGAGGGGCCCCGAGGGCTCCCGCCTCTGGCAAAGCCCGGAGCCCCAGCGCGGCCGGCCCTGCGGATAGGGCGCCAAGGGCAGGGGAAGAGCGGGCAGAGCTTTCGGGGCTGGGCCCTTCCCTGCGTGAGCAGGAGCCCGACGTCCGCCCCTCCGGAAAAGAGGCTCGGCGGCGGCCGAGGGGCCCCGAGGGCTCCCGCCTCTGGCAAAGCCCGGAGCCCCAGCGCGGCTGGCCCTGCGGATAGGGCGCCAAGGGCAGGGGAAGAGCGGGCAGAGCTTTCGGGGCTAGGCCCTTGCCTGCGGGAGCAGGAGCCCGACCTTCGCCCCTCCGGAAAAGAGGCTCGGCGGCGGCCGAGGGGCCCCGAGGGCTCCCGCCTCTGGCAAAGCCCGGAGCCCCAGCGCGGCCGGCCCTGCGGATAGGGCGCCAAGGGCAGGGGAAGAGCGGGCAGAGCTTTCGGGGCTGGGCCCTTGCCTGCGGGAGCAGGAGCCCGACGTCCGCCCCTCCGGAAAAGAGGCTCGGCGGCGGCCGAGGGGCCCCGAGGGCTCCCGCCTCTGGCAAAGCCCGGAGCCCCAGCGCGGCCGGCCCTGCGGATAGGGCGCCAAGGGCAGGGGAAGAGCGGGCAGAGCTTTCGGGGCTGGGCCCTTGCCTGCGGGAGCAGGAGCTCGACGTCCGCCCCTCCGGAAAAGAGGCTCGGCGGCGGCCGAGGGGCCCCGAGGGCTCCCGCCTCTGGCAAAGCCCGGAGCCCCAGCGCGGCCGGCCCTGCGGATAGGGCGCCAAGGGCAGGGGAAGAGCGGGCAGAGCTTTCGGGGCTGGGCCCTTGCCTGCGGGAGCAGGAGCTCGACGTCCGCCCCTCCGGGAAAGAGGCTCGGCGGCGGCCGAGGGGCCCCGAGGGCTCCCGCCTCTGGCAAAGCCCGGAGCCCCAGCGCGGCCGGCTCTGCGGATAGGGCGCCAAGGGCAGGGGAAGAGCGGGCAGAGCTTTCGGGGCTGGGCCCTTGCCTGCGGGAGCAGGAGCCCGACGTCCGCCCCTCCGGAAAAGAGGCTCGGCGGCGGCCGAGGGGCCCCGAGGGCTCCCGCCTCTGGCAAAGCCCGGAGCCCCAGCGCGGCCGGCCCTGCGCATAGGGCGCCAAGGGCAGGGGAAGAGCGGGCAGAGCTTTCGGGGCTGGGCCCTTGCCTGCGGGAGCAGGAGCCCGACGTCCGCCCCTCCGGAAAAGAGGCTCGGCGGCGGCCGAGGGGCCCCGAGGGCTCCCGCCTCTGGCAAAGCCCGGAGCCCCAGCGCGGCCGGCCCTGCGCATAGGGCGCCAAGGGCAGGGGAAGAGCGGGCAGAGCTTTCGGGGCTGGGCCCTTGCCTGTGGGAGCAGGAGCCCGACGTCCGCCCCTCCGGAAAAGAGGCTCGGCGGCAGCCGAGGGGCCCCGAGGGCTCCCGCCTCTGGCAAAGCCCGGAGCCCCAGCGCGGCCGGCCCTGCGGATAGGGCGCCAAGGGCAGGGGAAGAGCGGGCAGAGCTTTCGGGGCTGGGCCCTTGCCTGCGGGAGCAGGAGCTCGACGTCCGCCCCTCCGGAAAAGAGGCTCGGCGGCGGCCGAGGGGCCCCGAGGGCTCCCGCCTCTGGCAAAGCCCGGAGCCCCAGCGCGGCCGGCTCTGCGGATAGGGCGCCAAGGGCAGGGGAAGAGCGGGCAGAGCTTTCGGGGCTGGGCCCTTGCCTGCGGGAGCAGGAGCCCGACGTCCGCCCCTCCGGAAAAGAGGCTCGGCGGCGGCCGAGGGGCCCCGAGGGCTCCCGCCTCTGGCAAAGCCCGGAGCCCCAGCGCGGCCGGCCCTGCGCATAGGGCGCCAAGGGCAGGGGAAGAGCGGGCAGAGCTTTCGGGGCTGGGCCCTTGCCTGCGGGAGCAGGAGCCCGACCTTCGCCCCTCCGGAAAAGAGGCTCGGCGGCGGCCGAGGGGCCCCGAGGGCTCCCGCCTCTGGCAAAGCCCGGAGCCCCAGCGCGGCCGGCCCTGCGGATAGGGCGCCAAGGGCAGGGGAAGAGCGGGCAGAGCTTTCGGGGCTGGGCCCTTGCCTGCGGGAGCAGGAGCCCGACGTCCGCCCCTCCGGAAAAGAGGCTCAGCGGCGGCCGAGGGGCCCCGAGGGCTCCCGCCTCTGGCAAAGCCCGGAGCCCCAGCGCGGCCGGCCCTGCGGATAGGGCGCCAAGGGCAGGGGAAGAGCGGGCAGAGCTTTCGGGGCTGGGCCCTTGCCTGCGGGAGCAGGAGCTCGACGTCCGCCCCTCCGGAAAAGAGGCTCGGCGGCGGCCGAGGGGCCCCGAGGGCTCCCGCCTCTGGCAAAGCCCGGAGCCCCAGCGCGGCCGGCTCTGCGGATAGGGCGCCAAGGGCAGGGGAAGAGCGGGCAGAGCTTTCGGGGCTGGGCCCTTGCCTGCGGGAGCAGGAGCCCGACGTCCGCCCCTCCGGAAAAGAGGCTCGGCGGCGGCCGAGGGGCCCCGAGGGCTCCCGCCTCTGGCAAAGCCCGGAGCCCCAGCGCGGCCGGCCCTGCGGATAGGGCACCAAGGGCAGGGGAAGAGCGGGCAGAGCTTTCGGGGCTGGGCCCTTGCCTGCGGGAGCAGGAGCCCGACGTCCGCCCCTCCGGAAAAGAGGCTCGGCGGCGGCCGAGGGGCCCCGAGGGCTCCCGCCTCTGGCAAAGCCCGGAGCCCCAGCGCGGCCGGCCCTGCGGATAGGGCGCCAAGGGCAGGGGAAGAGCGGGCAGAGCTTTCGGGGCTGGGCCCTTGCCTGCGGGAGCAGGAGCCCGACGTCCGCCCCTCCGGAATAGAGGCTCGGCGGCGGCCGAGGGGCCCCGAGGGCTCCCGCCTCTGGCAAAGCCCGGAGCCCCAGTGCGGCCGGCCCTGCGGATAGGGCGCCAAGGGCAGGGGAAGAGCGGGCAGAGCTTTCGGGGCTGGGCCCTTGCCTGCGGGAGCAGGAGCCCGACGTCCGCCCCTCCGGAAAAGAGGCTCGGCGGCGGCCGAGGGGCCCCGAGGGCTCCCGCCTCTGGCAAAGCCCGGAGCCCCAGCGCGGCCGGCCCTGCGGATAGGGCGCCAAGGGCAGGGGAAGAGCGGGCAGAGCTTTCGGGGCTGGGCCCTTGCCTGCGGGAGCAGGAGCCCGACCTTCGCCCCTCCGGAAAAGAGGCTCGGCGGCGGCCGAGGGGCCCCGAGGGCTCCCGCCTCTGGCAAAGCCCGGAGCCCCAGCGCGGCCGGCCCTGCGGATAGGGCGCCAAGGGCAGGGGAAGAGCGGGCAGAGCTTTCGGGGCTGGGCCCTTGCCTGCGGGAGCAGGAGCCCGACGTCCGCCCCTCCGGAAAAGAGGCTCGGCGGCGGCCGAGGGGCCCCGAGGGCTCCCGCCTCTGGCAAAGCCCGGAGCCCCAGCGCGGCCGGCCCTGCGGATAGGGCGCCAAGGGCAGGGGAAGAGCGGGCAGAGCTTTCGGGGCTGGGCCCTTGCCTGTGGGAGCAGGAGCCCGACGTCCGCCCCTCCGGAAAAGAGGCTCGGCGGCAGCCGAGGGGCCCCGAGGGCTCCCGCCTCTGGCAAAGCCCGGAGCCCCAGCGCGGCCGGCCCTGCGGATAGGGCGCCAAGGGCAGGGGAAGAGCGGGCAGAGCTTTCGGGGCTGGGCCCTTGCCTGCGGGAGCAGGAGCTCGACGTCCGCCCCTCCGGAAAAGAGGCTCGGCGGCGGCCGAGGGGCCCCGAGGGCTCCCGCCTCTGGCAAAGCCCGGAGCCCCAGCGCGGCCGGCTCTGCGGATAGGGCGCCAAGGGCAGGGGAAGAGCGGGCAGAGCTTTCGGGGCTGGGCCCTTGCCTGCGGGAGCAGGAGCCCGACGTCCGCCCCTCCGGAAAAGAGGCTCGGCGGCGGCCGAGGGGCCCCGAGGGCTCCCGCCTCTGGCAAAGCCCGGAGCCCCAGCGCGGCCGGCCCTGCGGATAGGGCGCCAAGGGCAGGGGAAGAGCGGGCAGAGCTTTCGGGGCTGGGCCCTTCCCTGCGTGAGCAGGAGCCCGACGTCCGCCCCTCCGGAAAAGAGGCTCGGCGGCGGCCGAGGGGCCCCGAGGGCTCTCGCCTCTGGCAAAGCCCGGAGCCCCAGCGCGGCCGGCCCTGCGCATAGGGCGCCAAGGGCAGGGGAAGAGCGGGCAGAGCTTTCGGGGCTGGGCCCTTGCCTGCGGGAGCAGGAGCCCGACGTCCGCCCCTCCGGAAAAGAGGCTCGGCGGCGGCCGAGGGGCCCCGAGGGCTCCCGCCTCTGGCAAAGCCCGGAGCCCCAGCGCGGCCGGCCCTGCGGATAGGGCGCCAAGGGCAGGGGAAGAGCGGGCAGAGCTTTCGGGGCTGGGCCCTTGCCTGCGGGAGCAGGAGCTCGACGTCCGCCCCTCCGGAAAAGAGGCTCGGCGGCGGCCGAGGGGCCCCGAGGGCTCCCGCCTCTGGCAAAGCCCGGAGCCCCAGCGCGGCCGGCCCTGCGGATAGGGCGCCAAGGGCAGGGGAAGAGCGGGCAGAGCTTTCGGGGCTGGGCCCTTGCCTGCGGGAGCAGGAGCTCGACGTCCGCCCCTCCGGAAAAGAGGCTCGGCGGCGGCCGAGGGGCCCCGAGGGCTCCCGCCTCTGGCAAAGCCCGGAGCCCCAGCGCGGCCGGCTCTGCGGATAGGGCGCCAAGGGCAGGGGAAGAGCGGGCAGAGCTTTCGGGGCTGGGCCCTTGCCTGCGGGAGCAGGAGCCCGACGTCCGCCCCTCCGGAAAAGAGGCTCGGCGGCGGCCGAGGGGCCCCGAGGGCTCCCGCCTCTGGCAAAGCCCGGAGCCCCAGCGCGGCCGGCCCTGCGCATAGGGCGCCAAGGGCAGGGGAAGAGCGGGCAGAGCTTTCGGGGCTGGGCCCTTGCCTGCGGGAGCAGGAGCCCGACGTCCGCCCCTCCGGAAAAGAGGCTCGGCGGCGGCCGAGGGGCCCCGAGGGCTCCCGCCTCTGGCAAAGCCCGGAGCCCCAGCGCGGCCGGCCCTGCGGATAGGGCGCCAAGGGCAGGGGAAGAGCGGGCAGAGCTTTCGGGGCTGAGCCCTTGCCTGCGGGAGCAGGAGCCCGACGTCCGCCCCTCCGGAAAAGAGGCTCGGCGGCGGCCGAGGGGCCCCGAGGGCTCCCGCCTCTGGCAAAGCCCGGAGCCCCAGCGCGGCCGGCCCTGCGCATAGGGCGCCAAGGGCAGGGGAAGAGCGGGCAGAGCTTTCGGGGCTGGGCCCTTGCCTGCGGGAGCAGGAGTTCGACGTCCGCCCCTCCGGAAAAGAGGCTCGGCGGCGGCCGAGGGGCCCCGAGGGCTCCCGCCTCTGGCAAAGCCCGGAGCCCCAGCGCGGCCGGCCCTCCGGATAGGGCGCCAAGGGCAGGGGAAGAGCGGGCAGAGCTTTCGGGGCTGGGCCCTTGCCTGCGGGAGCAGGAGCCCGACGTCCGCCCCTCCGGAAAAGAGGCTCGGCGGCGGCCGAGGGGCCCCGAGGGCTCCCGCCTCTGGCAAAGCCCGGAGCCCCAGCGCGGCCGGCCCTGCGGATAGGGCGCCAAGGGCAGGGGAAGAGCGGGCAGAGCTTTCGGGGCTGGGCCCTTGCCTGCGGGAGCAGGAGCCCGACGTCCACCCCTCCGGAAAAGAGGCTCGGCAGCGGCCGAGGGGCCCCGAGGGCTCCCGCCTCTGGCAAAGCCCGGAGCCCCAGCGCGGCCGGCCCTGCGGATAGGGCGCCAAGGGCAGGGGAAGAGCGGGCAGAGCTTTCGGGGCTGGGCCCTTGCCTGCGGGAGCAGGAGCCCGACCTTCGCCCCTCCGGAAAAGAGGCTCGGCGGCGGCCGAGGGGCCCCGAGGGCTCCCGCCTCTGGCAAAGCCCGGAGCCCCAGCGCGGCCGGCCCTGCGGATAGGGCGCCAAGGGCAGGGGAAGAGCGGGCAGAGCTTTCGGGGCTGGGCCCTTGCCTGCGGGAGCAGGAGCCCGACGTCCGCCCCTCCGGAAAAGAGGCTCGGCGGCGGCCGAGGGGCCCCGAGGGCTCCCGCCTCTGGCAAAGCCCGGAGCCCCAGCGCGGCCGGCCCTGCGCATAGGGCGCCAAGGGCAGGGGAAGAGCGGGCAGAGCTTTCGGGGCTGGGCCCTTGCCTGTGGGAGCAGGAGCCCGACGTCCGCCCCTCCGGAAAAGAGGCTCGGCGGCAGCCGAGGGGCCCCGAGGGCTCCCGCCTCTGGCAAAGCCCGGAGCCCCAGCGCGGCCGGCCCTGCGGATAGGGCGCCAAGGGCAGGGGAAGAGCGGGCAGAGCTTTCGGGGCTGGGCCCTTCCCTGCGTGAGCAGGAGCCCGACGTCCGCCCCTCCGGAAAAGAGGCTCGGCGGCGGCCGAGGGGCCCCGAGGGCTCCCGCCTCTGGCAAAGCCCGGAGCCCCAGCGCGGCTGGCCCTGCGGATAGGGCGCCAAGGGCAGGGGAAGAGCGGGCAGAGCTTTCGGGGCTGGGCCCTTGCCTGCGGGAGCAGGAGCCCGACCTTCGCCCCTCCGGAAAAGAGGCTCGGCGGCGGCCGAGGGGCCCCGAGGGCTCCCGCCTCTGGCAAAGCCCGGAGCCCCAGCGCGGCCGGCCCTGCGGATAGGGCGCCAAGGGCAGGGGAAGAGCGGGCAGAGCTTTCGGGGCTGGGCCCTTGCCTGCGGGAGCAGGAGCCCGACGTCCGCCCCTCCGGAAAAGAGGCTCGGCGGCGGCCGAGGGGCCCCGAGGGCTCCCGCCTCTGGCAAAGCCCGGAGCCCCAGCGCGGCCGGCCCTGCGGATAGGGCGCCAAGGGCAGGGGAAGAGCGGGCAGAGCTTTCGGGGCTGGGCCCTTGCCTGCGGGAGCAGGAGCCCGACGTCCGCCCCTCCGGAAAAGAGGCTCGGCGGCGGCCGAGGGGCCCCGAGGGCTCCCGCCTCTGGCAAAGCCCGGAGCCCCAGCGCGGCCGGCCCTGCGGATAGGGCGCCAAGGGCAGGGGAAGAGCGGGCAGAGCTTTCGGGGCTGGGCCCTTCCCTGCGTGAGCAGGAGCCCGACGTCCGCCCCTCCGGAAAAGAGGCTCGGCGGCGGCCGAGGGGCCCCGAGGGCTCCCGCCTCTGGCAAAGCCCGGAGCCCCAGCGCGGCCGGCCCTGCGGATAGGGCGCCAAGGGCAGGGGAAGAGCGGGCAGAGCTTTCGGGGCTGGGCCCTTGCCTGCGGGAGCAGGAGCCCGACGTCCGCCCCTCCGGAAAAGAGGCTCGGCGGCGGCCGAGGGGCCCCGAGGGCTCCCGCCTCTGGCAAAGCCCGGAGCCCCAGCGCGGCCGGCCCTGCGCATAGGGCGCCAAGGGCAGGGGAAGAGCGGGCAGAGCTTTCGGGGCTGGGCCCTTGCCTGTGGGAGCAGGAGCCCGACGTCCGCCCCTCCGGAAAAGAGGCTCGGCGGCAGCCGAGGGGCCCCGAGGGCTCCCGCCTCTGGCAAAGCCCGGAGCCCCAGCGCGGCCGGCCCTGCGGATAGGGCGCCAAGGGCAGGGGAAGAGCGGGCAGAGCTTTCGGGGCTGGGCCCTTGCCTGCGGGAGCAGGAGCTCGACGTCCGCCCCTCCGGAAAAGAGGCTCGGCGGCGGCCGAGGGGCCCCGAGGGCTCCCGCCTCTGGCAAAGCCCGGAGCCCCAGCGCGGCCGGCTCTGCGGATAGGGCGCCAAGGGCAGGGGAAGAGCGGGCAGAGCTTTCGGGGCTGGGCCCTTGCCTGCGGGAGCAGGAGCCCGACGTCCGCCCCTCCGGAAAAGAGGCTCGGCGGCGGCCGAGGGGCCCCGAGGGCTCCCGCCTCTGGCAAAGCCCGGAGCCCCAGCGCGGCCGGCCCTGCGGATAGGGCGCCAAGGGCAGGGGAAGAGCGGGCAGAGCTTTCGGGGCTGGGCCCTTCCCTGCGTGAGCAGGAGCCCGACGTCCGCCCCTCCGGAAAAGAGGCTCGGCGGCGGCCGAGGGGCCCCGAGGGCTCCCGCCTCTGGCAAAGCCCGGAGCCCCAGCGCGGCTGGCCCTGCGGATAGGGCGCCAAGGGCAGGGGAAGAGCGGGCAGAGCTTTCGGGGCTGGGCCCTTGCCTGCGGGAGCAGGAGCCCGACGTCCGCCCCTCCGGAAAAGAGGCTCGGCGGCGGCCGAGGGGCCCCGAGGGCTCCCGCCTCTGGCAAAGCCCGGAGCCCCAGCGCGGCCGGCCCTGCGGATAGGGCGCCAAGGGCAGGGGAAGAGCGGGCAGAGCTTTCGGGGCTGGGCCCTTGCCTGCGGGAGCAGGAGCTCGACGTCCGCCCCTCCGGAAAAGAGGCTCGGCGGCGGCCGAGGGGCCCCGAGGGCTCCCGCCTCTGGCAAAGCCCGGAGCCCCAGCGCGGCCGGCTCTGCGGATAGGGCGCCAAGGGCAGGGGAAGAGCGGGCAGAGCTTTCGGGGCTGGGCCCTTGCCTGCGGGAGCAGGAGCCCGACGTCCGCCCCTCCGGAAAAGAGGCTCGGCGGCGGCCGAGGGGCCCCGAGGGCTCCCGCCTCTGGCAAAGCCCGGAGCCCCAGCGCGGCCGGCCCTGCGGATAGGGCACCAAGGGCAGGGGAAGAGCGGGCAGAGCTTTCGGGGCTGGGCCCTTGCCTGCGGGAGCAGGAGCCCGACGTCCGCCCCTCCGGAAAAGAGGCTCGGCGGCGGCCGAGGGGCCCCGAGGGCTCCCGCCTCTGGCAAAGCCCGGAGCCCCAGCGCGGCCGGCCCTGCGGATAGGGCGCCAAGGGCAGGGGAAGAGCGGGCAGAGCTTTCGGGGCTGGGCCCTTGCCTGCGGGAGCAGGAGCCCGACGTCCGCCCCTCCGGAATAGAGGCTCGGCGGCGGCCGAGGGGCCCCGAGGGCTCCCGCCTCTGGCAAAGCCCGGAGCCCCAGCGCGGCCGGCCCTGCGGATAGGGCGCCAAGGGCAGGGGAAGAGCGGGCAGAGCTTTCGGGGCTGGGCCCTTGCCTGCGGGAGCAGGAGCCCGACGTCCGCCCCTCCGGAAAAGAGGCTCGGCGGCGGCCGAGGGGCCCCGAGGGCTCCCGCCTCTGGCAAAGCCCGGAGCCCCAGCGCGGCCGGCCCTGCGGATAGGGCGCCAAGGGCAGGGGAAGAGCGGGCAGAGCTTTCGGGGCTGGGCCCTTGCCTGCGGGAGCAGGAGCCCGACCTTCGCCCCTCCGGAAAAGAGGCTCGGCGGCGGCCGAGGGGCCCCGAGGGCTCCCGCCTCTGGCAAAGCCCGGAGCCCCAGCGCGGCCGGCCCTGCGGATAGGGCGCCAAGGGCAGGGGAAGAGCGGGCAGAGCTTTCGGGGCTGGGCCCTTGCCTGCGGGAGCAGGAGCCCGACGTCCGCCCCTCCGGAAAAGAGGCTCGGCGGCGGCCGAGGGGCCCCGAGGGCTCCCGCCTCTGGCAAAGCCCGGAGCCCCAGCGCGGCCGGCCCTGCGCATAGGGCGCCAAGGGCAGGGGAAGAGCGGGCAGAGCTTTCGGGGCTGGGCCCTTGCCTGTGGGAGCAGGAGCCCGACGTCCGCCCCTCCGGAAAAGAGGCTCGGCGGCAGCCGAGGGGCCCCGAGGGCTCCCGCCTCTGGCAAAGCCCGGAGCCCCAGCGCGGCCGGCCCTGCGGATAGGGCGCCAAGGGCAGGGGAAGAGCGGGCAGAGCTTTCGGGGCTGGGCCCTTGCCTGCGGGCGCAGGAGCTCGACGTCCGCCCCTCCGGAAAAGAGGCTCGGCGGCGGCCGAGGGGCCCCGAGGGCTCCCGCCTCTGGCAAAGCCCGGAGCCCCAGCGCGGCCGGCTCTGCGGATAGGGCGCCAAGGGCAGGGGAAGAGCGGGCAGAGCTTTCGGGGCTGGGCCCTTGCCTGCGGGAGCAGGAGCCCGACGTCCGCCCCTCCGGAAAAGAGGCTCGGCGGCGGCCGAGGGGCCCCGAGGGCTCCCGCCTCTGGCAAAGCCCGGAGCCCCAGCGCGGCCGGCCCTGCGCATAGGGCGCCAAGGGCAGGGGAAGAGCGGGCAGAGCTTTCGGGGCTGGGCCCTTCCCTGCGTGAGCAGGAGCCCGACGTCCGCCCCTCCGGAAAAGAGGCTCGGCGGCGGCCGAGGGGCCCCGAGGGCTCCCGCCTCTGGCAAAGCCCGGAGCCCCAGCGCGGCCGGCCCTGCGCATAGGGCGCCAAGGGCAGGGGAAGAGCGGGCAGAGCTTTCGGGGCTGGGCCCTTGCCTGCGGGAGCAGGAGCCCGACGTCCGCCCCTCCGGAAAAGAGGCTCGGCGGCGGCCGAGGGGCCCCGAGGGCTCCCGCCTCTGGCAAAGCCCGGAGCCCCAGCGCGGCCGGCCCTGCGGATAGGGCGCCAAGGGCAGGGGAAGAGCGGGCAGAGCTTTCGGGGCTGGGCCCTTGCCTGCGGGAGCAGGAGCTCGACGTCCGCCCCTCCGGAAAAGAGGCTCGGCGGCGGCCGAGGGGCCCCGAGGGCTCCCGCCTCTGGCAAAGCCCGGAGCCCCAGCGCGGCCGGCCCTGCGGATAGGGCGCCAAGGGCAGGGGAAGAGCGGGCAGAGCTTTCGGGGCTGGGCCCTTGCCTGCGGGAGCAGGAGCCCGACGTCCGCCCCTCCGGAAAAGAGGCTCGGCGGCGGCCGAGGGGCCCCGAGGGCTCCCGCCTCTGGCAAAGCCCGGAGCCCCAGCGCGGCCGGCCCTGCGGATAGGGCGCCAAGGGCAGGGGAAGAGCGGGCAGAGCTTTCGGGGCTGGGCCCTTGCCTGCGGGAGCAGGAGCCCGACGTCCGCCCCTCCGGAAAAGAGGCTCGGCGGCGGCCGAGGGGCCCCGAGGGCTCCCGCCTCTGGCAAAGCCCGGAGCCCCAGCGCGGCCGGCCCTCCGAATAGGGCGCCAAGGGCAGGGGAAGAGCGGGCAGAGCTTTCGGGGCTGGGCCCTTGCCTGCGGGAGCAGGAGCCCGACGTCCGCCCCTCCGGAAAAGAGGCTCGGCGGCGGCCGAGGGGCCCCGAGGGCTCCCGCCTCTGGCAAAGCCCGGAGCCCCAGCGCGGCCGGCTCTGCGGATAGGGCGCCAAGGGCAGGGGAAGAGCGGGCAGAGCTTTCGGGGCTGGGCCCTTGCCTGCGGGAGCAGGAGCCCGACGTCCGCCCCTCCGGAAAAGAGGCTCGGCGGCGGCCGAGGGGCCCCGAGGGCTCCCGCCTCTGGCAAAGCCCGGAGCCCCAGCGCGGCCGGCCCTGCGGATAGGGCGCCAAGGGCAGGGGAAGAGCGGGCAGAGCTTTCGGGGCTGGGCCCTTGCCTGCGGGAGCAGGAGCCCGACGTCCGCCCCTCCGGAAAAGAGGCTCGGCGGCGGCCGAGGGGCCCCGAGGGCTCCCGCCTCTGGCAAAGCCCGGAGCCCCAGCGCGGCCGGCCCTGCGGATAGGGCGCCAAGGGCAGGGGAAGAGCGGGCAGAGCTTTCGGGGCTGGGCCCTTGCCTGCGGGAGCAGGAGCTCGACGTCCGCCCCTCCGGAAAAGAGGCTCGGCGGCGGCCGAGGGGCCCCGAGGGCTCCCGCCTCTGGCAAAGCCCGGAGCCCCAGCGCGGCCGGCCCTGCGGATAGGGTGCCAAGGGCAGGGGAAGAGCGGGCAGAGCTTTCGGGGCTGGGCCCTTGCCTGCGGGAGCAGGAGCCCGACGTCCGCCCCTCCGGAAAAGAGGCTCGGCGGCGGCCGAGGGGCCCCGAGGGCTCCCGCCTCTGGCAAAGCCCGGAGCCCCAGCGCAGCCGGCCCTGCGCATAGGGCGCCAAGGGCAGGGGAAGAGCGGGCAGAGCTTTCGGGGCTGGGCCCTTGCCTGCGGGAGCAGGAGCCCGACGTCCGCCCCTCCGGAAAAGAGGCTCGGCGGCGGCCGAGGGGCCCCGAGGGCTCCCGCCTCTGGCAAAGCCCGGAGCCCCAGCGCGGCCGGCCCTGCGGATAGGGCGCCAAGGGCAGGGGAAGAGCAGGCAGAGCTTTCGGGGCTGGGCCCTTGCCTGCGGGAGCAGGAGCCCGACCTTCGCCCCTCCGGAAAAGAGGCTCGGCGGCGGCCGAGGGGCCCCGAGGGCTCCCGCCTCTGGCAAAGCCCGGAGCCCCAGCGCGGCCGGCCCTGCGGATAGGGCGCCAAGGGCAGGGGAAGAGCGGGCAGAGCTTTCGGGGCTGGGCCCTTGCCTGCGGGAGCAGGAGCCCGACGTCCGCCCCTCCGGAAAAGAGGCTCGGCGGCGGCCGAGGGGCCCCGAGGGCTCCCGCCTCTGGCAAAGCCCGGAGCCCCAGCGCGGCCGGCCCTGCGCATAGGGCGCCAAGGGCAGGGGAAGAGCGGGCAGAGCTTTCGGGGCTGGGCCCTTGCCTGTGGGAGCAGGAGCCCGACGTCCGCCCCTCCGGAAAAGAGGCTCGGCGGCGGCCGAGGGGCCCCGAGGGCTCCCGCCTCTGGCAAAGCCCGGAGCCCCAGCGCGGCCAGCCCTGCGGATAGGGCGCCAAGGGCAGGGGAAGAGCGGGCAGAGCTTTCGGGGCTGGGCCCTTGCCTGCGGGAGCAGGAGCTCGACGTCCGCCCCTCCGGAAAAGAGGCTCGGCGGCGGCCGAGGGGCCCCGAGGGCTCCCGCCTCTGGCAAAGCCCGGAGCCCCAGCGCGGCCGGCTCTGCGGATAGGGCGCCAAGGGCAGGGGAAGAGCGGGCAGAGCTTTCGGGGCTGGGCCCTTGCCTGCGGGAGCAGGAGCCCGACGTCCGCCCCTCCGGAAAAGAGGCTCGGCGGCGGCCGAGGGGCCCCGAGGGCTCCCGCCTCTGGCAAAGCCCGGAGCCCCAGCGCGGCCGGCTCTGCGGATAGGGCGCCAAGGGCAGGGGAAGAGCGGGCAGAGCTTTCGGGGCTGGGCCCTTGCCTGCGGGAGCAGGAGCCCGACCTTCGCCCCTCCGGAAAAGAGGCTCGGCGGCGGCCGAGGGGCCCCGAGGGCTCCCGCCTCTGGCAAAGCCCGGAGCCCCAGCGCGGCCGGCCCTGCGCATAGGGCGCCAAGGGCAGGGGAAGAGCGGGCAGAGCTTTCGGGGCTGGGCCCTTGCCTGCGGGAGCAGGAGCCCGACCTTCGCCCCTCCGGAAAAGAGGCTCGGCGGCGGCCGAGGGGCCCCGAGGGCTCCCGCCTCTGGCAAAGCCCGGAGCCCCAGCGCGGCCGGCCCTGCGGATAGGGCGCCAAGGGCAGGGGAAGAGCGGGCAGAGCTTTCGGGGCTGGGCCCTTGCCTGCGGGAGCAGGAGCCCGACGTCCGCCCCTCCGGAAAAGAGGCTCGGCGGCGGCCGAGGGGCCCCGAGGGCTCCCGCCTCTGGCAAAGCCCGGAGCCCCAGCGCGGCCGGCCCTGCGCATAGGGCGCCAAGGGCAGGGGAAGAGCGGGCAGAGCTTTCGGGGCTGGGCCCTTGCCTGCGGGAGCAGGAGCCCGACCTTCGCCCCTCCGGAAAAGAGGATCGGCGGCGGCCCAGGGGCCCCGAGGGCTCCCGCCTCTGGCAAAGCCCGGAGCCCCAGCGCGGCCGGCCCTGCGGATAGGGCACCAAGGGCAGGGGAAGAGCGGGCAGAGCTTTCGGGGCTGGGCCCTTGCCTGCGGGAGCAGGAGCCCGACGTCCGCCCCTCCGGAAAAGAGGCTCGGCGGCGGCCGAGGGGCCCCGAGGGCTCCCGCCTCTGGCAAAGCCCGGAGCCCCAGCGCGGCCGGCCCTGCGGATAGGGCGCCAAGGGCAGGGGAAGAGCGGGCAGAGCTTTCGGGGCTGGGCCCTTGCCTGCGGGAGCAGGAGCCCGACGTCCGCCCCTCCGGAAAAGAGGCTCGGCGGCGGCCGAGGGGCCCCGAGGGCTCCCGCCTCTGGCAAAGCCCGGAGCCCCAGCGCGGCCGGCCCTGCGGATAGGGCGCCAAGGGCAGGGGAAGAGCGGGCAGAGCTTTCGGGGCTGGGCCCTTGCCTGCGGGAGCAGGAGCCCGACGTCCGCCCCTCCGGAAAAGAGGCTCGGCGGCGGCCGAGGGGCCCCGAGGGCTCCCGCCTCTGGCAAAGCCCGGAGCCCCAGCGCGGCCGGCCCTGCGCATAGGGCGCCAAGGGCAGGGGAAGAGCGGGCAGAGCTTTCGGGGCTGGGCCCTTGCCTGCGGGAGCAGGAGTTCGACGTCCACCCCTCCGGAAAAGAGGCTCGGCGGCGGCCGAGGGGCCCCGAGGGCTCCCGCCTCTGGCAAAGCCCGGAGCCCCAGCGCGGCCGGCCCTGCGGATAGGGCGCCAAGGGCAGGGGAAGAGCGGGCAGAGCTTTCGGGGCTGGGCCCTTGCCTGCGGGAGCAGGAGCCCGACGTCCGCCCCTCCGGAAAAGAGGCTCGGCGGCGGCCGAGGGGCCCCGAGGGCTCCCGCCTCTGGCAAAGCCCGGAGCCCCAGCGCGGCCGGCCCTGCGCATAGGGCGCCAAGGGCAGGGGAAGAGCGGGCAGAGCTTTCGGGGCTGGGCCCTTGCCTGCGGGAGCAGGAGCCCGACGTCCGCCCCTCCGGAAAAGAGGCTCGGCGGCGGCCAAGGGGCCCCGAGGGCTCCCGCCTCTGGCAAAGCCCGGAGCCCCAGCACGGCCGGCCCTGCGGATAGGGCGCCAAGGGCAGGGGAAGAGCGGGCAGAGCTTTCGGGGCTGGGCCCTTGCCTGCGGGAGCAGGAGCCCGACGTCCGCCCCTCCGGAAAAGAGGCTCGGCGGCGGCCGAGGGGCCCCGAGGGCTCCCGCCTCTGGCAAAGCCCGGAGCCCCAGCGCGGCCGGCCCTGCGCATAGGGCGCCAAGGGCAGGGGAAGAGCGGGCAGAGCTTTCGGGGCTGGGCCCTTGCCTGCGGGAGCAGGAGCCCGACCTTCGCCCCTCCGGAAAAGAGGCTCGGCGGCGGCCGAGGGGCCCCGAGGGCTCCCGCCACTGGCAAAGCCCGGAGCCCCAGCGCGGCCGGCCCTGCGGATAGGGCGCCAAGGGCAGGGGAAGAGCGGGCAGAGCTTTCGGGGCTGGGCCCTTGCCTGCGGGAGCAGGAGCCCGACGTCCGCCCCTCCGGAAAAGAGGCTCGGCGGCGGCCGAGGGGCCCCGAGGGCTCCCGCCTCTGGCAAAGCCCGGAGCCCCAGCGCGGCCGGCTCTGCGGATAGGGCGCCAAGGGCAGGGGAAGAGCGGGCAGAGCTTTCGGGGCTGGGCCCTTGCCTGCGGGAGCAGGAGCCCGACGTCCGCCCCTCCGGAAAAGAGGCTCGGCGGCGGCCGAGGGGCCCCGAGGGCTCCCGCCTCTGGCAAAGCCCGGAGCCCCAGCGCGGCCGGCCCTGCGGATAGGGCGCCAAGGGCAGGGGAAGAGCGGGCAGAGCTTTCGGGGCTGGGCCCTTGCCTGCGGGAGCAGGAGCCCGACGTCCGCCCCTCCGGAAAAGAGGCTCGGCGGCGGCCGAGGGGCCCCGAGGGCTCCCGCCTCTGGCAAAGCCCGGAGCCCCAGCGCGGCCGGCCCTGCGGATAGGGCGCCAAGGGCAGGGGAAGAGCGGGCAGAGCTTTCGGGGCTGGGCCCTTGCCTGCGGGAGCAGGAGCTCGACGTCCGCCCCTCCGGAAAAGAGGCTCGGCGGCGGCCGAGGGGCCCCGAGGGCTCCCGCCTCTGGCAAAGCCCGGAGCCCCAGCGCGGCCGGCCCTGCGGATAGGGTGCCAAGGGCAGGGGAAGAGCGGGCAGAGCTTTCGGGGCTGGGCCCTTGCCTGCGGGAGCAGGAGCCCGACGTCCGCCCCTCCGGAAAAGAGGCTCGGCGGCGGCCGAGGGGCCCCGAGGGCTCCCGCCTCTGGCAAAGCCCGGAGCCCCAGCGCGGCCGGCCCTGCGGATAGGGCGCCAAGGGCAGGGGAAGAGCGGGCAGAGCTTTCAGGGCTGGGCCCTTGCCTGCGGGAGCAGGAGCCCGACCTTCGCCCCTCCGGAAAAGAGGCTCGGCGGCGGCCGAGGGGCCCCGAGGGCTCCCGCCACTGGCAAAGCCCGGAGCCCCAGCGCGGCCGGCCCTGCGGATAGGGCGCCAAGGGCAGGGGAAGAGCGGGCAGAGCTTTCGGGGCTGGGCCCTTGCCTGCGGGAGCAGGAGCCCGACGTCCGCCCCTCCGGAAAAGAGGCTCGGCGGCGGCCGAGGGGCCCCGAGGGCTCCCGCCTCTGGCAAAGCCCGGAGCCCCAGCGCGGCCGGCCCTGCGCATAGGGCGCCAAGGGCAGGGGAAGAGCGGGCAGAGCTTTCGGGGCTGGGCCCTTGCCTGCGGGAGCAGGAGTTCGACGTCCGCCCCTCCGGAAAAGAGGCTCGGCGGCGGCCGAGGGGCCCCGAGGGCTCCCGCCTCTGGCAAAGCCCGGAGCCCCAGCGCGGCCGGCCCTGCGGATAGGGTGCCAAGGGCAGGGGAAGAGCGGGCAGAGCTTTCGGGGCTGGGCCCTTGCCTGCGGGAGCAGGAGCCCGACGTCCGCCCCTCCGGAAAAGAGGCTCGGCGGCGGCCGAGGGGCCCCGAGGGCTCCCGCCTCTGGCAAAGCCCGGAGCCCCAGCGCGGCCGGCCCTGCGGATAGGGCGCCAAGGGCAGGGGAAGAGCGGGCAGAGCTTTCGGGGCTGGGCCCTTGCCTGCGGGAGCAGGAGTTCGACGTCCGCCCCTCCGGAAAAGAGGCTCGGCGGCGGCCGAGGGGCCCCGAGGGCTCCCGCCTCTGGCAAAGCCCGGAGCCCCAGCGCGGCCGGCCCTGCGGATAGGGCGCCAAGGGCAGGGGAAGAGCGGGCAGAGCTTTCGGGGCTGGGCCCTTGCCTGCGGGAGCAGGAGCCCGACGTCCGCCCCTCCGGAAAAGAGGCTCGGCGGCGGCCGAGGGGCCCCGAGGGCTCCCGCCTCTGGCAAAGCCCGGAGCCCCAGCGCGGCCGGCCCTGCGCATAGGGCGCCAAGGGCAGGGGAAGAGCGGGCAGAGCTTTCGGGGCTGGGCCCTTGCCTGCGGGAGCAGGAGCTCGACGTCCGCCCCTCCGGAAAAGAGGCTCGGCGGCGGCCGAGGGGCCCCGAGGGCTCCCGCCTCTGGCAAAGCCCGGAGCCCCAGCGCGGCCGGCCCTCCGGATAGGGCGCCAAGGGCAGGGGAAGAGCGGGCAGAGCTTTCGGGGCTGGGCCCTTGCCTGCGGGAGCAGGAGCCCGACGTCCGCCCCTCCGGAAAAGAGGCTCGGCGGCGGCCGAGGGGCCCCGAGGGCTCCCGCCTCTGGCAAAGCCCGGAGCCCCAGCGCGGCCGGCTCTGCGGATAGGGCGCCAAGGGCAGGGGAAGAGCGGGCAGAGCTTTCGGGGCTGGGCCCTTGCCTGCGGGAGCAGGAGCTCGACGTCCGCCCCTCCGGAAAAGAGGCTCGGCGGCGGCCGAGGGGCCCCGAGGGCTCCCGCCTCTGGCAAAGCCCGGAGCCCCAGCGCGGCCGGCCCTGCGGATAGGGTGCCAAGGGCAGGGGAAGAGCGGGCAGAGCTTTCGGGGCTGGGCCCTTGCCTGCGGGAGCAGGAGCCCGACGTCCGCCCCTCCGGAAAAGAGGCTCGGCGGCGGCCGAGGGGCCCCGAGGGCTCCCGCCTCTGGCAAAGCCCGGAGCCCCAGCGCGGCCGGCCCTGCGGATAGGGCGCCAAGGGCAGGGGAAGAGCGGGCAGAGCTTTCGGGGCTGGGCCCTTGCCTGCGGGAGCAGGAGCCCGACCTTCGCCCCTCCGGAAAAGAGGCTCGGCGGCGGCCGAGGGGCCCCGAGGGCTCCCGCCACTGGCAAAGCCCGGAGCCCCAGCGCGGCCGGCCCTGCGGATAGGGCGCCAAGGGCAGGGGAAGAGCGGGCAGAGCTTTCGGGGCTGGGCCCTTGCCTGCGGGAGCAGGAGCCCGACGTCCGCCCCTCCGGAAAAGAGGCTCGGCGGCGGCCGAGGGGCCCCGAGGGCTCCCGCCTCTGGCAAAGCCCGGAGCCCCAGCGCGGCCGGCCCTGCGCATAGGGCGCCAAGGGCAGGGGAAGAGCGGGCAGAGCTTTCGGGGCTGGGCCCTTGCCTGCGGGAGCAGGAGTTCGACGTCCGCCCCTCCGGAAAAGAGGCTCGGCGGCGGCCGAGGGGCCCCGAGGGCTCCCGCCTCTGGCAAAGCCCGGAGCCCCAGCGCGGCCGGCCCTGCGGATAGGGTGCCAAGGGCAGGGGAAGAGCGGGCAGAGCTTTCGGGGCTGGGCCCTTGCCTGCGGGAGCAGGAGCCCGACGTCCGCCCCTCCGGAAAAGAGGCTCGGCGGCGGCCGAGGGGCCCCGAGGGCTCCCGCCTCTGGCAAAGCCCGGAGCCCCAGCGCGGCCGGCCCTGCGCATAGGGCGCCAAGGGCAGGGGAAGAGCGGGCAGAGCTTTCGGGGCTGGGCCCTTGCCTGCGGGAGCAGGAGCCCGACCTTCGCCCCTCCGGAAAAGAGGCTCGGCGGCGGCCGAGGGGCCCCGAGGGCTCCCGCCTCTGGCAAAGCCCGGAGCCCCAGCGCGGCCGGCCCTGCGGATAGGGCGCCAAGGGCAGGGGAAGAGCGGGCAGAGCTTTCGGGGCTGGGCCCTTGCCTGCGGGAGCAGGAGCCCGACGTCCGCCCCTCCGGAAAAGAGGCTCGGCGGCGGCCGAGGGGCCCCGAGGGCTCCCGCCTCTGGCAAAGCCCGGAGCCCCAGCGCGGCCGGCCCTGCGCATAGGGCGCCAAGGGCAGGGGAAGAGCGGGCAGAGCTTTCGGGGCTGGGCCCTTGCCTGCGGGAGCAGGAGCCCGACGTCCGCCCCTCCGGAAAAGAGGCTCGGCGGCGGCCCAGGGGCCCCGAGGGCTCCCACCTCTGGCAAAGCCCGGAGCCCCAGCGCAGCCGGCCCTGCGCATAGGGCGCCAAGGGCAGGGGAAGAGCGGGCAGAGCTTTCGGGGCTGGGCCCTTGCCTGCGGGAGCAGGAGCCCGACGTCCGCCCCTCCGGAAAAGAGGCTCGGCGGCGGCCGAGGGGCCCCGAGGGCTCCCGCCTCTGGCAAAGCCCGGAGCCCCAGCGCGGCCGGCCCTGCGGATAGGGCGCCAAGGGCAGGGGAAGAGCAGGCAGAGCTTTCGGGGCTGGGCCCTTGCCTGCGGGAGCAGGAGCCCGACCTTCGCCCCTCCGGAAAAGAGGATCGGCGGCGGCCCAGGGGCCCCGAGGGCTCCCGCCTCTGGCAAAGCCCGGAGCCCCAGCGCGGCCGGCCCTGCGGATAGGGCGCCAAGGGCAGGGGAAGAGCGGGCAGAGCTTTCGGGGCTGGGCCCTTGCCTGCGGGAGCAGGAGCCCGACGTCCGCCCCTCCGGAAAAGAGGCTCGGCGGCGGCCGAGGGGCCCCGAGGGCTCCCGCCTCTGGCAAAGCCCGGAGCCCCAGCGCGGCCGGCCCTGCGCATAGGGCGCCAAGGGCAGGGGAAGAGCGGGCAGAGCTTTCGGGGCTGGGCCCTTGCCTGCGGGAGCAGGAGCCCGACCTTCGCCCCTCCGGAAAAGAGGCTCGGCGGCGGCCGAGGGGCCCCGAGGGCTCCCGCCTCTGGCAAAGCCCGGAGCCCCAGCGCGGCCGGCCCTGCGGATAGGGCGCCAAGGGCAGGGGAAGAGCGGGCAGAGCTTTCGGGGCTGGGCCCTTGCCTGCGGGAGCAGGAGCCCGACGTCCGCCCCTCCGGAAAAGAGGCTCGGCGGCGGCCGAGGGGCCCCGAGGGCTCCCGCCTCTGGCAAAGCCCGGAGCCCCAGCGCGGCCGGCCCTGCGCATAGGGCGCCAAGGGCAGGGGAAGAGCGGGCAGAGCTTTCGGGGCTGGGTCCTTGCCTGAGGGAGCAGGAGCCCGACGTCCGCCCCTCCGGAAAAGAGGCTCGGCGGCGGCCGAGGGGCCCCGAGGGCTCCCGCCTCTGGCAAAGCCCGGAGCCCCAGCGCGGCCGGCCCTGCGGATAGGGCGCCAAGGGCAGGGGAAGAGCGGGCAGAGCTTTCGGGGCTGGGCCCTTGCCTGCGGGAGCAGGAGCCCGACGTCCGCCCCTCCGGAAAAGAGGCTCGGCGGCGGCCGAGGGGCCCCGAGGGCTCCCGCCTCTGGCAAAGCCCGGAGCCCCAGCGCGGCCGGCCCTGCGGATAGGGCGCCAAGGGCAGGGGAAGAGCGGGCAGAGCTTTCGGGGCTGGGCCCTTGCCTGCGGGAGCAGGAGCCCGACGTCCGCCCCTCCGGAAAAGAGGCTCGGCGGCGGCCGAGGGGCCCCGAGGGCTCCCGCCTCTGGCAAAGCCCGGAGCCCCAGCGCGGCCGGCCCTGCGGATAGGGCGCCAAGGGCAGGGGAAGAGCGGGCAGAGCTTTCGGGGCTGGGCCCTTGCCTGCGGGAGCAGGAGCTCGACGTCCGCCCCTCCGGAAAAGAGGCTCGGCGGCGGCCGAGGGGCCCCGAGGGCTCCCGCCTCTGGCAAAGCCCGGAGCCCCAGCGCGGCCGGCCCTGCGGATAGGGCGCCAAGGGCAGGGGAAGAGCGGGCAGAGCTTTCGGGGCTGGGCCCTTGCCTGCGGGAGCAGGAGCCCGACCTTCGCCCCTCCGGAAAAGAGGCTCGGCGGCGGCCGAGGGGCCCCGAGGGCTCCCGCCTCTGGCAAAGCCCGGAGCCCCAGCGCGGCCGGCCCTGCGGATAGGGCGCCAAGGGCAGGGGAAGAGCGGGCAGAGCTTTCGGGGCTGGGTCCTTGCCTGCGGGAGCAGGAGCCCGACGTCCGCCCCTCCGGAAAAGAGGCTCGGCGGCGGCCGAGGGGCCCCGAGGGCTCCCGCCTCTGGCAAAGCCCGGAGCCCCAGCGCGGCCGGCCCTGCGCATAGGGCGCCAAGGGCAGGGGAAGAGCGGGCAGAGCTTTCGGGGCTGGGCCCTTGCCTGCGGGAGCAGGAGCCCGACCTTCGCCCCTCCGGAAAAGAGGCTCGGCGGCGGCCGAGGGGCCCCGAGGGCTCCCGCCTCTGGCAAAGCCCAGAGCCCCAGCGCGGCCGGCCCTGCGGATAGGGCGCCAAGGGCAGGGGAAGAGCGGGCAGAGCTTTCGGGGCTGGGCCCTTGCCTGCGGGAGCAGGAGCCCGACGTCCGCCCCTCCGGAAAAGAGGCTCGGCGGCGGCCGAGGGGCCCCGAGGGCTCCCGCCTCTGGCAAAGCCCGGAGCCCCAGCGCGGCCGGCCCTGCGCATAGGGAGCCAAGGGCAGGGGAAGAGCGGGCAGAGCTTTCGGGGCTGGGCCCTTGCCTGCGGGAGCAGGAGCCCGACCTTCGCCCCTCCGGAAAAGAGGCTTGGCGGCGGCCGAGGGGCCCCGAGGGCTCCCGCCTCTGGCAAAGCCCGGAGCCCCAGCGCGGCCGGCCCTGCGCATAGGGCGCCAAGGGCAGGGGAAGAGCGGGCAGAGCTTTCGGGGCTGGGCCCTTGCCTGCGGGAGCAGGAGCCCGACGTCCGCCCCTCCGGAAAAGAGGCTCGGCGGCGGCCGAGGGGCCCCGAGGGCTCCCGCCTCTGGCAAAGCCCGGAGCCCCAGCGCGGCCGGCCCTGCGGATAGGGCGCCAAGGGCAGGGGAAGAGCGGGCAGAGCTTTCGGGGCTGGGTCCTTGCCTGAGGGAGCAGGAGCCCGACGTCCGCCCCTCCGGAAAAGAGGCTCGGCGGCGGCCGAGGGGCCCCGAGGGCTCCCGCCTCTGGCAAAGCCCGGAGCCCCAGCGCGGCCGGCCCTGCGGATAGGGCGCCAAGGGCAGGGGAAGAGCGGGCAGAGCTTTCGGGGCTGGGCCCTTGCCTGCGGGAGCAGGAGCCCGACGTCCGCCCCTCCGGAAAAGAGGCTCGGCGGCGGCCGAGGGGCCCCGAGGGCTCCCGCCTCTGGCAAAGCCCGGAGCCCCAGCGCGGCCGGCCCTGCGGATAGGGCGCCAAGGGCAGGGGAAGAGCGGGCAGAGCTTTCGGGGCTGGGCCCTTGCCTGCGGGAGCAGGAGCCCGACGTCCGCCCCTCCGGAAAAGAGGCTCGGCGGCGGCCGAGGGGCCCCGAGGGCTCCCGCCTCTGGCAAAGCCCGGAGCCCCAGCGCGGCCGGCCCTGCGCATAGGGCGCCAAGGGCAGGGGAAGAGCGGGCAGAGCTTTCGGGGCTGGGCCCTTGCCTGCGGGAGCAGGAGCCCGACCTTCGCCCCTCCGGAAAAGAGGCTCGGCGGCGGCCGAGGGGCCCCGAGGGCTCCCGCCTCTGGCAAAGCCCGGAGCCCCAGCGCGGCCGGCCCTGCGGATAGGGCGCCAAGGGCAGGGGAAGAGCGGGCAGAGCTTTCGGGGCTGGGTCCTTGCCTGAGGGAGCAGGAGCCCGACGTCCGCCCCTCCGGAAAAGAGGCTCGGCGGCGGCCGAGGGGCCCCGAGGGCTCCCGCCTCTGGCAAAGCCCGGAGCCCCAGCGCGGCCGGCCCTGCGGATAGGGCGCCAAGGGCAGGGGAAGAGCGGGCAGAGCTTTCGGGGCTGGGCCCTTGCCTGCGGGAGCAGGAGCCCGACGTCCGCCCCTCCGGAAAAGAGGCTCGGCGGCGGCCGAGGGGCCCCGAGGGCTCCCGCCTCTGGCAAAGCCCGGAGCCCCAGCGCGGCCGGCCCTGCGCATAGGGCGCCAAGGGCAGGGGAAGAGCGGGCAGAGCTTTCGGGGCTGGGTCCTTGCCTGAGGGAGCAGGAGCCCGACGTCCGCCCCTCCGGAAAAGAGGCTCGGCGGCGGCCGAGGGGCCCCGAGGGCTCCCGCCTCTGGCAAAGCCCGGAGCCCCAGCGCGGCCGGCCCTGCGGATAGGGCGCCAAGGGCAGGGGAAGAGCGGGCAGAGCTTTCGGGGCTGGGCCCTTGCCTGCGGGAGCAGGAGCCCGACGTCCGCCCCTCCGGAAAAGAGGCTCGGCGGCGGCCGAGGGGCCCCGAGGGCTCCCGCCTCTGGCAAAGCCCGGAGCCCCAGCGCGGCCGGCCCTGCGCATAGGGCGCCAAGGGCAGGGGAAGAGCGGGCAGAGCTTTCGGGGCTGGGCCCTTGCCTGCGGGAGCAGGAGCCCGACCTTCGCCCCTCCGGAAAAGAGGCTCGGCGGCGGCCGAGGGGCCCCGAGGGCTCCCGCCTCTGGCAAAGCCCGGAGCCCCAGCGCGGCCGGCCCTGCGGATAGGGCGCCAAGGGCAGGGGAAGAGCGGGCAGAGCTTTCGGGGCTGGGCCCTTGCCTGCGGGAGCAGGAGCCCGACGTCCGCCCCTCCGGAAAAGAGGCTCGGCGGCGGCCGAGGGGCCCCGAGGGCTCCCGCCTCTGGCAAAGCCCGGAGCCCCAGCGCGGCCGGCCCTGCGGATAGGGCGCCAAGGGCAGGGGAAGAGCGGGCAGAGCTTTCGGGGCTGGGCCCTTGCCTGCGGGAGCAGGAGCCCGACCTTCGCCCCTCCGGAAAAGAGGCTCGGCGGCGGCCGAGGGGCCCCGAGGGCTCCCGCCTCTGGCAAAGCCCGGAGCCCCAGCGCGGCCGGCCCTGCGGATAGGGCGCCAAGGGCAGGGGAAGAGCGGGCAGAGCTTTCGGGGCTGGGTCCTTGCCTGCGGGAGCAGGAGCCCGACGTCCGCCCCTCCGGAAAAGAGGCTCGGCGGCGGCCGAGGGGCCCCGAGGGCTCCCGCCTCTGGCAAAGCCCAGAGCCCCAGCGCGGCCGGCCCTGCGGATAGGGCGCCAAGGGCAGGGGAAGAGCGGGCAGAGCTTTCGGGGCTGGGCCCTTGCCTGCGGGAGCAGGAGCCCGACCTTCGCCCCTCCGGAAAAGAGGCTCGGCGGCGGCCGAGGGGCCCCGAGGGCTCCCGCCTCTGGCAAAGCCCGGAGCCCCAGCGCGGCCGGCCCTGCGGATAGGGCGCCAAGGGCAGGGGAAGAGCGGGCAGAGCTTTCGGGGCTGGGTCCTTGCCTGAGGGAGCAGGAGCCCGACGTCCGCCCCTCCGGAAAAGAGGCTCGGCGGCAGCCGAGGGGCCCCGAGGGCTCCCGCCTCTGGCAAAGCCCGGAGCCCCAGCGCGGCCGGCCCTGCGGATAGGGCGCCGAGGGCAGGGGAAGAGCGGGCAGAGCTTTCGGGGCTGGGCCCTTGCCTGCGGGAGCAGGAGCCCGACGTCCGCCCCTCCGGAAAAGAGGCTCGGCGGCGGCCGAGGGGCCCCGAGGGCTCCCGCCTCTGGCAAAGCCCGGAGCCCCAGCGCGGCCGGCCCTGCGCATAGGGCGCCAAGGGCAGGGGAAGAGCGGGCAGAGCTTTCGGGGCTGGGCCCTTGCCTGCGGGAGCAGGAGCCCGACGTCCGCCCCTCCGGAAAAGAGGCTCGGCGGCGGCCGAGGGGCCCCGAGGGCTCCCGCCTCTGGCAAAGCCCGGAGCCCCAGCGCGGCCGGCCCTGCAGATAGGGCGCCAAGGGCAGGGGAAGAGCGGGCAGAGCTTTCGGGGCTGGGCCCTTGCCTGCGGGAGCAGGAGCCCGACCTTCGCCCCTCCGGAAAAGAGGCTCGGCGGCGGCCGAGGGGCCCCGAGGGCTCCCGCCTCTGGCAAAGCCCGGAGCCCCAGCGCGGCCGGCCCTGCGGATAGGGCGCCAAGGGCAGGGGAAGAGCGGGCAGAGCTTTCGGGGCTGGGTCCTTGCCTGAGGGAGCAGGAGCCCGACGTCCGCCCCTCCGGAAAAGAGGCTCGGCGGCGGCCGAGGGGCCCCGAGGGCTCCCGCCTCTGGCAAAGCCCGGAGCCCCAGCGCGGCCGGCCCTGCGGATAGGGCGCCAAGGGCAGGGGAAGAGCGGGCAGAGCTTTCGGGGCTGGGCCCTTGCCTGCGGGAGCAGGAGCCCGACCTTCGCCCCTCCGGAAAAGAGGCTCGGCGGCGGCCGAGGGGCCCCGAGGGCTCCCGCCTCTGGCAAAGCCCGGAGCCCCAGCGCGGCCGGCCCTGCGGATAGGGCGCCAAGGGCAGGGGAAGAGCGGGCAGAGCTTTCGGGGCTGGGTCCTTGCCTGAGGGAGCAGGAGCCCGACGTCCGCCCCTCCGGAAAAGAGGCTCGGCGGCGGCCGAGGGGCCCCGAGGGCTCCCGCCTCTGGCAAAGCCCGGAGCCCCAGCGCGGCCGGCCCTGCGGATAGGGCGCCAAGGGCAGGGGAAGAGCGGGCAGAGCTTTCGGGGCTGGGCCCTTGCCTGCGGGAGCAGGAGCCCGACGTCCGCCCCTCCGGAAAAGAGGCTCGGCGGCGGCCGAGGGGCCCCGAGGGCTCCCGCCTCTGGCAAAGCCCGGAGCCCCAGCGCGGCCGGCCCTGCGGATAGGGCGCCAAGGGCAGGGGAAGAGCGGGCAGAGCTTTTGGGGCTGGGCCCTTGCCTGAGGGAGCAGGAGCCCGACCTTCGCCCCTCCGGAAAAGAGGCTCGGCGGCGGCCGAGGGGCCCCGAGGGCTCCCGCCTCTGGCAAAGCCCGGAGCCCCAGCGCGGCCGGCCCTGCGGATAGGGCGCCAAGGGCAGGGGAAGAGCGGGCAGAGCTTTCGGGGCTGGGCCCTTGCCTGCGGGAGCAGGAGCCCGACGTCCGCCCCTCCGGAAAAGAGGCTCGGCGGCGGCCAAGGGGCCCCGAGGGCTCCCGCCTCTGGCAAAGCCCGGAGCCCCAGCGCGGCCGGCCCTGCGGATAGGGCGCCACGGGCAGGGGAAGAGCGGGCAGAGCTTTCGGGGCTGGGCCCTTGCCTGCGGGAGCAGGAGCCCGACGTCCGCCCCTCCGGAAAAGAGGCTCGGCGGCGGCCGAGGGGCCCCGAGGGCTCCCGCCTCTGGCAAAGCCCGGAGCCCCAGCGCGGCCGGCCCTGCGGATAGGGCGCCAAGGGCAGGGGAAGAGCGGGCAGAGCTTTCGGGGCTGGGCCCTTGCCTGCGGGAGCAGGAGCCCGACGTCCGCCCCTCCGGAAAAGAGGCTCGGCGGCGGCCGAGGGGCCCCGAGGGCTCCCGCCTCTGGCAAAGCCCGGAGCCCCAGCGCGGCCGGCCCTGCGGATAGGGCGCCAAGGGCAGGGGAAGAGCGGGCAGAGCTTTCGGGGCTGGGCCCTTGCCTGCGGGAGCAGGAGCCCGACGTCCGCCCCTCCGGAAAAGAGGCTCGGCGGCGGCCGAGGGGCCCCGAGGGCTCCCGCCTCTGGCAAAGCCCGGAGCCCCAGCGCGGCCGGCCCTGCGCATAGGGCGCCAAGGGCAGGGGAAGAGCGGGCAGAGCTTTCGGGGCTGGGCCCTTCTCTGCGGGAGCAGGAGCCCGACGTTCGCCCCTCCAGAAAGAGGCTCGGCCGCAGCCTAACCCTAACCCTAACCTACCCCTAACCCTAGCCCTAACCCTAGCCCTAAGTGCTAGCCTAACCCTAATCCTAACCCTAACCCAACCTTAACCCTAAGACTAACCTTAGCCCTTAAAACTAACCTAATACAAACCCTAACTCATACCCTAACCCTATCCCTAACCCCTAACCCTAACCTTAGCCCTAACCCTAACCGTAACCCTAACCCTAAGCCTAACCCCTAACCCTAACCATAACCCTAAACCCTAACCCTAAACCTAACCCTATATCTAACCTTAGCCCTAAGTCGTACCCTAACACTAATCCAACCTTAACCCTAAGCCTAACCTTCGCCCTTAACACTAAACTCATAAAAACCTAATCCTAACTCCTAACCCTAACCCTAACCCTACACCTAACCCTAACCCCTAACCTTAACCCTAACCATAACTCCTAACCCTAACCCTAACCTTAGCCCTAACCCTAACCCCTAACCCCTAACAGTAACCCTAACCCTAAGACTAACCCCTAACCCCTAACCCCTGACCCTAACCATAATTCTAAAACCTAAGCCTAACCCTAACCCTAACCCTAGCCCTAAGTCGTACCCTAACCCTAACCCTAACCCAAACCCTAACACTAACCCTAACCCTAGCCCTAACCCTAACCCTAACCATAACCTTAGCCCTAACACTAACCCCTAACCCCTAACCGTAACCCTAACCCTAAGCCTAACCACTAACACTAACCATAACGCTAAACCCAAACCCTAACCCTAACCCTAGCCCTAAGTCCTACCTTAACCCTAATCCTAACCCTAACCGAACCTTAACCCTAGGCCTAAACTTAGCCCTTAAAATTAACCTAATACAAACCCTAACCCTAACGCTAACCCTAACCTTAGCCCTAACCCTAACCCCTAACCCCTAACCGTAATGCTAACCCAAACCCTAAGCCTAACCCCTAACCCCTAACCCATAACCCTAAACATAACCCTAACCCCTAACCATAACGCTAACCCTAACCCTCACCCTAGCCCTAACCCTAACCCTAACTCTTAACCTAACCCTAACCCTAACCTTAGCCCTAACCCTAACCCCTCACCCTTAACCGTAACGCTAATCCTAAGCCTAACCCCTAACCCCTAACCCCTAACCATAACCATAACTCAAAACCCTAACCCTAACCCTAACCCTAGACCTAAGCCTAGCCCTAAGTTGTACCCTAACCCTAATCCTAACCCTAACCCAACCTTTACCTTAAGCCTAACCTTAGCCCTTAAAACTAACCTAATACAAACCCTAACACTACCTCCTAAACGTAACCCAAACCTAACCCTAACCCTAACCCTAACTCTAACTCTTACCCTAACCCTAACACTAACCCTAGCCCTAACCCTAACCCTAACCCTAACCTTAGCCCTAACCCTAACCCCTAACCGTAACCTTAACCCTAAGCCTAACCCCTAACCCCTAACCCTAACCATAACCCTAACCCCTAACTCTAACCCTAACCGTAACCCTAACCCTAGCCCTAACCCTAGCCCTAAGTCCTACCCTTACCCTTATACTACCCCTATCCCAACCTGAACCCTAAGCCTAACTTTAGCCCTTAAAACTAACCTAATACAAACCCTAACCCTAACTCCTAACCCTAAACATAACCTAACCCTAACCCTAACCCTAACTCTTACCCTAACCCTAAACCTAACACTAGCCCTAACCCTAACCCTAACCCTAACCTTAGCACTAAGCCTAACCCCTAACCCCTAAACATAACCCTAATCCTAAGCCTAACCCCTAAACCCTAACCCTATACCTAGCCCTAACCCTAGCTCTAAGTCCTAGCCTAACCCTAATCCTAACCCTAACCCAACCTTAACCCTAAGCCTAACTTTAGCCCTTAAAACTAACCTAATACAAACCCTAACCCTAACTCCTAACCCTAACCCTAACCCTAACGCTTACACTAACCCTAACCCTAACCCTAAGCCTAACCCCTAACCCCTAACCCTAAACATAACCCTAAACCCTAACCCTAACCCTAGCCACTTACCCTAGCCCTAAGTCCTACCCTAACTCTTACCCTAACCCTAACCCTAACCTTAGCCCTAACCCTAACCGTAAACCTAACCCTAAGCCTAACCCCTAACCCCTGTCGTGGTTTAACCCCAGCCAGCAACTAAGCACCACGCAGCCGCTCACTCACTCCCCCCCCCACCCAGTGGGATGGGGGAGAAAATCAGGAAAAGAAGTAAAACTGCTGGGTTGAGATAAGAATGGTTTAATAGAGCAGAAAAGAAGAAACTAATAATGATAATGATAACACTAATAAAATGACAGCAGTAGTAATAAAAGGAATGAAATGTACAAATGATGCGCAGGGCAATTGCTCACCACCCGCCGACTGACACCCAGCCAGTCCCCGAGCAGCGAAATCCCTGCCCCCCCCTTCCCAGTTCCTATACTAGATGGGACGTCCCATGGTATGGAATACACCGTTGGCCACTTTGGGTCAGGTGCCCTGGCTGGGCATGAGAAGCTGAAAAATCCCCGACCATAGTCTAAACACTACTGAGCAACAACTGAAAACATCAGTGTTATCAACATTCTTCACATACTGAACTCAAAACATAGCACTGTACCAGCTACTAGGAAGACAGTTAACTCCATCCCGGCTGAAACCAGGACAGTATCCACCCCTTATTCTATACCATTGACGTCATGCTCAGTTCCCATACCTTTAGTTACATTCTGATCAATCATCACCACCTTTCCATCCCTTTGAGACATATGAACAATGATATATATATATAAAAAAGTATATACACACAGAGATATCAGTTCTTTAGTTCATGGGTTACATTCATAAAATGTTTGTTGAGCTCATTTAGTTTCCGACTCTGGGCTCCATCTGTCATACCAGTCTGTCTGGGCGGAAGGGATGGTGCAAAGTCCTCTCAGTCGGTAGAGCAGAATCGGGCTTCTGTGCGGTGTGCGGAGCAGATGACATTTGATGCAGCAGGAGGATGGTGTGCACCGTTGGATTGTTGTATGCTGGAGTCAGTTCCGGTTCCACCTCTACGGCGCTTTGCTCAGTTTTATCACAGTTCTTTCTTGCTTGATCCAAGTGATTCTTACTATAGTACTATGGATATAGCATATAACAATTATAGTAATGATAACATACAGTAGCAGGGTTATATAGCAACTAATATCATACAGTTTAATTCTGGCTATTTTCACCTAAAATCAAATCCCCTTGAGGCACACATCGGACTTCCCCATCTTTTTGCATCACCCACCAAGTGCACCCAGGCCCTTGAGCAAAAGCAATCCCACCAATGGGTTTACCTTTGCCTGAGGCAGGAGTAACCCAGACTGTTTTCCCTAACATGTTTTTCATGTGCACTACAGGGACTTTATCACCTTCTACAGTATGTAAAAATTCTGATTGGGCAGGGCCACTCCGATTGGCAGATCCTCTGGTGTTGACTAACCAGGTGGCTTTTGCTAAATGTGTATCCCAATGTTTGAAGGTTCCACCCCCCATTGCTCTCAATGTAGTCTTTAACAGTCCATTGTATCGCTCAATTTTCCCAGAGGCTGGTGCATGATAGGGGATATGATACACCCACTCAATGCCATGCTCTTTGGCCCAGGTGTCTATGAGGTTGTTTCGGAAATGAGTCCCATTGTCTGACTCAATTCTTTCTGGGGTGCCATGTCGCCACAAGACCTGCTTCTCAAGGCCCAGGATAGTGTTCCGGGCAGTGGCATGGGGTACAGAGTATGTTTCCAGCCATCCGGTGGTTGCTTCCACCATTGTCAGCACATAGCGCTTGCCTTGGCGAGTTTGTGGGAGTGTGATATAGTCAATCTGCCAGGCTTCCCCAAATTTATATTTCAGCCATCGCCCTCCATACCACAGGGGCTTTAACCGCTTGGCTTGCTTAATTGCAGCACATGTTTCACATTCATGGATAACCTGTGCGATAGTGTCCATAGTCAGGTCCACCCCTCGGTCTCGAGCCCATCTCTATGTTGCATCTCTTCCCTGATGGCCTGAAGTATCATGGGCCCACCGAGCCATAAATAGCTCACCCTTCTGTTGCCAGTCCAGGTCCACCTGAGCCACTTCAATCTTGGCAGCCTGATCCACCTGTTCGTTGTTCCGATGTTCTTCAGTGGCCCGACCCTTGGGTACGTGAGCATCTACATGACGTACTTTTACCACTAGCTTCTCTATCCGAACAGCAATATCTTGCCACAGTGCGGCAGCCCAGATGGGTTTACCTCTGCGCTGCCAGTTGCTCTGCTTCCATTGCTGTAACCACCCCCACAGGGCATTTGCCACCATCCATGAGTCAGTATAGAGATAGAGCACTGGCCACTTCTCTCTTTCAGCAATATCTAACGCTAGCTGGATGGCTTTCACCTCTGCAAACTGACTCGATTCACCCTCTCCTTCAGCGGTTTCTGCAACTTGTCGTGTGGGACTCCATACAGCAGCCTTCCACCTCCGATGCTTTCCCACGATGCGACAGGACCCATCAGTGAACAGGGCATATTGCCTCTCATTTTCTGGCAGTTTATTATACAGCGGGGCCTCTTCAGCCCGTGTCACCTCCTCCTCCTCTGGCGACATTCCAAAATCTTTGCCTTCTGGCCAGTCCGTGATCACTTCTAAAATTCCTGGGCGACTGGGGTTTCCTATGCGAGCCCGTTGTGTGATCAGTGCGATCCACTTACTCCACGTGGCGTCAGTCGCGTGATGTGTAGAGGAGACCCTCCCTTTGAACATCCAGCCCAGCACTGGCAGTCGGGGTGCTAAGAGGAGCTGTGTCTCAGTACCAACCACTTCTGAGGCGGCTCGAACTCCTTCATACGCTGCCAATATCTCTTTTTCAGTTGGGGTGTAGCGAGCCTCGGATCCTCGATATCCTCGACTCCAGAACCCCAGGGGTCGGCCTCGGGTCTCCCCAGGTGCTTTCTGCCAGAGGCTCCAGGTAGGGCCATTCTCCCCAGCTGCAGTATAGAGCACATTTTTAACATCTTGTCCTGTCCGGACTGGCCCAAGGGCTACGGCATGAACAATCTCCCGTTTAATTTGTTCAAAGGCTGGTTGTTGTTCAGGGCCCCATTTAAAATCATTCTTCTTCCGGGTCACTTGATAGAGAGGGCTTACAATCAAATTGTAATTTGGAATATGCATTCTCCAAAACCCCACGACACCTAGGAAGGCCTGTGTGTCCTTTTTATTAGTCGGGGGAGACACAGCTGCTTTTTTATTAATCACATCCATTGGGATCTGACAACGTCCATCTTGCCATTTTATTCCCAGAAACTGGATCTCCTGTGCAGGTCCCTTGACCTTACTTTCTTTTATGGCAAAACCGGCTTCCAGAAGGATTTGGATTATTTTCTTCCCTTTCTCAAAAACTTCTTCTGCCGTGTTGCCCCATATGATGATGTCATCAATGTATTGCAGGTGTTCCGGAGCTTCACCTTTTTCCAGTGCAGTCTGGATCAGTCCATGGCAAATGGTGGGGCTGTGTTTCCACCCCTGGGGCAATCGATTCCAAGTGTACTGGACACCCCTCCAAGTAAAGGCAAAGAAGAAACTAATAATGATAATGATAACACTAATAAAATGACAGCAGTAGTAATAAAAGGATTGGAATGTACAAATGATGCGCAGGGCAATTGCTCACCACCCAGCCCGTCCCCGAGCGGCGAAATCCCTGCCCCCCCCTTCCCAGTTCCTAAACTAGATGGGACGTCCCATGGTATGGAATACACCGTTGGCCACTTTGGGTCAGGTGCCCTGGCTGGGCATGAGAAGCTGAAAAATCCTTGACTATAGTCTAAACACTACTGAGCAACTGAAAACATCAGTGTGTTATCAACATTCTTCGCATACTGAACTCAAAACATAGCACTGCACCAGCTACTAGGAAGACAGTTAATTCTATCCCAGCTGAAACCAGGACATGGGGACAGCCCAAAACTACACAAGTCAATCAGGGCAGGAACAAAACTGCCTCCAGCCGCCTCGAGTGGGAATCTGGCAAAGCTGTGGCTGACAGAAAGCTGACAAACCCTGGAGGCAGGAGAAAAGGTGGGTCACAAGCGGTGTTCCCCAGGGCTCACTATTGGGGCTGGTTCTGTTTAATATCTTTATCAATGATCTGGATGAGGGGATCGAGCGCGCCCTCAGTAAGTTTGCCAACGACACCACGTTGGGAGGGAAGGTCGATCTGCTCAGGCGTAGGGAGGCTCTACAGAGAGATCTGGACAGGCTGGATCGGGGGGCCGAGGCCAATCGTAGGAAGTTCAAGAAGGCCAAGTGCCGGGTCCTGCGCTTCGGTCACAACCCCACGCAACGCTACAGGCCTGGGGAAGAGTGGCTGGAAAGCTGCCCGGCGGAAAAGGACGTCGGGGTGCTGGTCGACAGCCGGCTGAAGACGAGCCAGCAGTGTGCCCAGGTGGCCAAGAAGGCCAACGGCATCCTGGCCTGTATCAGGAATAGCGTGGCCAGCAGGAGCAGGGAGGTGATCGTGCCCCTGCGCTGGGCACTGGTGAGGCCGCCCCTCGAGCCCTGCGTTCATTTTTGGGCCCCTCGCGACGGGAAAGACCTTGAGTTGCTGGAACGCGTCCGGAGAAGGGCAACCGAGTTGGTGAGGGGCTGCCTTGGGTTCCGCTGGGATAGAGTTCATTTTTACAGGAACCTGGGAGGTCAGGGGGGGCACAGCCGACCTGAACTAGCCAAGGAGCTCTTCCATACCGTGTGCCATCACGCTCAGTATATAAACGGGGAGCGGGCTGGGGGGTGCATTCAACTTTCGGCGGGGGAAGTGGCGGAGCGTCAGGTTCCAGGTGGTGAGCAGTTGCGCTGTGCATCACTCGTTTTGTATATTCTTTCATTAGTACCGTTGTTGTTGTAACTTCTCTTTTTGTGTTGTCCCAGTAAACGGCCCTTATCTCAACCCTCGAGGTTGGGGGTTTGGGTTTTTTTTTTTCTTTTCTCCCCTCTGATTCTCCTCCCCAGCCCACCCGGAGGGGGGCGGGAGGAGTGAGCGAGCGGCTGCGTGGTCCTTTGTTACCGGCTGGGCTGAAACCACGACAGGGGCCTGGAGCACAAGTCTTCTGAGGAGCGGCTGAGGGAACTGGGGTGGTTTAGTCTGGAGAAAAGGAGGCTGAGGGGAGACCTGACCGCTCTCTACAACTACCCGAAAGGAGGCTGTAGTGAGGTGGGGGCTGGTCTCTTGTATCAAGTAACTAGCGATAGGATGAGAGAAAACAGCCTCAAGTTGTGCCAGGGGAGGTTTAGTTTGGATATTAGAAAAAATTTATTTATTGAAAGGGTTGTCAGTCATCGGAACAGGCTGCCCAGGGAAGTGGTGGCATCACCATCCCTGGAGGTATTCAAAAAAACGTGTAGACAAGGCACTTCAAGACATGGTTTAGTGCGCATCGTTGCCGGTTGGACTCAATGATCTTGAAGGTCTTTTCCAACCTAAATGATTCTATGAAATGTGAAGATGCTAAAAAGCCGTGTACAAACGTTTATGTGCTTCCTCAACTCTGTCCTGCAGTGCCTGACATAGACACCCCTTCTGGCCAACTATCTGCTTGCTGACAAGCACAGCCAGTCACGTGAGCGCTTTTAGGAACATCTTGTAAATCTGTCAGGCACTTCCCAAGGATTCCAAGAATCTGGAATTTAAGAGAAAAGCAGCCCTTCTTTGCCAAGGCCCCGAGTTGGTCGTCTTTGAACACTCAAGACTAGAAGGCACTTCTATCGAGCCGTGTTCATCTTCAGAAGGGCACCCCTTTCTAGCCCCAGGTCTTGGTCCCTATTCCTGCAGGTTAAACCCTCTTTGCTTATTGCACAGAAATATTCTGTCCGTTTAACATCCCTCTGAAGAAAGTTTTCTCTGCGCTAAAATGTCCTGAGCTTGTGGGGATGCTGTCACCTTGGGAGGGGTGGAGACTGTTCTTAGGACTTCAAAATCCCCACCAGGTTTCCCATTGCTCTTAAGGATCCCCTCGCCATTATGGGGACTGTTGATCAATTAGTGGAGAGTGTGCAGAAGGTGGCTTGTCTGCAGATGATGTACGATCGAAAATTGGAGCCTACACAGGAGTCCCCGATGACGATGTTGGTGGATCCCAAGCGAATGACTCCTCTGTAAGGGGACTCCCCGATTCTCCGAAGCCGATGGATATACAATTACAAGGAAAGATACAGGCGATGCCCCAGAGCGATTTGCAAATGTTTCACTTTTGGTTCTTTCCTGCTTCAAGTTGTTCTTTTAATCCCATCACTTGTCCCAGAAGGGACTGAACAAGGTTTTGGAGGGATTCAGTAATTTGAGATTCTGCAGCGAGGTGGCAATCCCTACCCTCCACTGCCGCGGCCAGACTCGCACGAGAACGGCACAGACAACTGCTTTTCCTTTCCCCAACCGTACTCCAGAGTCTTCCTGTAAAGTGACAACTGTAAACTGGTCCTGTAAACTGACCCGATCGACACCACTCTGCAGATTACACCAATTTCCCTGAGCCCAGTCTACCCTGGGCACAGAGGGTCACGCTTTATGTTTTTCTAAAAAAAAAAAAAAATCAAACAAAGCTTCTTTCCCCAAAGGGGCAATTTTACTATTGCTCATCTTGTATAAAGGGGGGAAGAGGTCATCGCACGAAGGCAGCACGTAAAGTTTCAAGCACGACGTAAGCCCGCAACCCTTACATTCCTGAGAGGTCTCACGTATTGGGGAAACAGTACGGCACTCTCGTCTTAAGCGATCCTGTCCGTGATGCCACTCTAAATGTCCCAGTCCAACGTTGGGGAAGGTTTCGATACGATCCCAAGAGCGAGATTAAGACACAAACGAGGTCAAATGCTGTATACCCAAACCAGCTTTTATCATCAAAAATAGAAAACAGTAGCGGTAGGATAGAAGGGAAGAAAAAGGCCGGAATCAAGAAAGCAGTCAGGATAGAGTTGCAAGAATAGTCACCACCATGGATCCAGCGGCGTCCCGTTGGTCCTCGGGCTTCAACTCTTTGGGGATGGGTGCACACCACGGCTTGTCCCCACCGTTTTTTGGAGGGCATAGTCCGATGCACGCACATACGTACTGTTCACACCCTACAGGTCTCGTCTACCACACGACCTTCACGTGATCAACACCAGAAACCAGTACGTTATCTCAAAGACTACAGTTTCCATGACAATGGTAGTCTCCACATTCCTCCATGCTTTGCCAGCTCCGGCCCAGCTCCTTCCCTGGATGCCTCAGTGGCCTGGCAATCGTCCTTATGGACAGAGGAGTGTCCTGCTTCAACAAGCCATCCCAGAGACAAACGGCTCGAGATAAACGGTTCACAGTTCAGTCTCTCCCACAGAGACACCCAAGAGTGGCTGCAACCCAACCACGGAGATCCCATGGTGGAGCAGGATGACGCTATGGGGACCGAAGCCCCTGGAGATCCCACCTTGGAGCAGAGGTGCCCCATGGGGACTGAAGCCCATGGAAGACTCATGACGGAGCAGTACACCGCCAGAAGAACTTCAACCCACGCAAACCCAAGGTGGAGCAGAAACATCCAGGAGCAGCTACAACCCAACTGCGGAGGACCCAAGATGGAGCAGGACTACCCAAGAGGAGCTGCAACCCAACCATGGAGGACCAACGGTTGACCAGCAACACCCCAGAAGAAAGGAACGCCTTGGAGAACCCATAGTGGAGCAGGGACACCCACCAGTGGCTGCAACCCAACCATGGAGGAACCATGGTGGACCAGGGTTACACCATGGGGACTGAAGCCCATGAGATCCCACCTTGGAGCAGGACACCCAAGAAGAACGGAAGCCCCTGGAGATCCCATGATGGAGCAGGGACACCCTATGGCGACTGAAGCCCATGGAGAACTCATGGTGGAGCAGGACAACCTAGAAGAACCAAAACCCATGGAAGACCCGTGGGGGAGCAAGACGCTACATGGAAACTGAAACCTGTGGAGGATCCATGGTGGACCAGCAACACTCCAGCAACACCATAGCCCCCGGAGCATCCATGATGGAACAGCAACATCATAAAGCCCACAGCGAACTCACGGCGGAGCAGAACCACCCACGACAGCCTCAACCCACCACGGAAGACCCGTGGTGGACCAGGGCCACCCCCCAGGGACCGAAACCCCTGAAGAGCCTGTGGTCAACCAGGGCCACCCCACGGGGACCGAAGCCCCCAGAGATGCCACCTTGGAGCAGGAACACGCCCCCCACCCCGAGAAAACCAGGGAAGAGACACAATCCTGGGAGGGATCTGACCTTTAATAGGACCTGAGGAAGTACAAACTGGGGGGAGGTCATGCCCCCCCCTCCACCCGCCACCCCCACCATGTCCCCCTCCCCCCTCGGCGTCCATCCATGGCCCGGGGGGGGAGGGGACAGTGTGTCCCCCCCACCCCGGGGGGGTTCGGGGGCCCCCCCGAAATCCAGCACCGAGGGTCCAAGCTGGGGATGAGAAGGAGATCAGCGGGGGAGGGGCCGGGTGGGCACTCAGAGACCCCCCCCAAAATGGGGGTTTGGGGGGGAACAGGGACCCCAACCCCCCCAAAACGGGGGATATGAAGGAGAGATCCCAAAATAATTGGGGTGGGAGTCATCCCTCCCCCCAACCCCCCCAAAATGGGGTTTGGGGGGCTCAGGGACCCCAACCCCCCTCCAAAAAATGGGAGACGGTGGGGGCAATCCAAAATTCCCTCCCTAAATAATTTGGGGAGGGCAGGGCACCCTGTAGCCCCCTCCCCAAATGGGGGTTTGGGGGCTCAAGAACCCCCCAAAATAATTTGAGGGGGCAGAGACCACCACAGGACCCCAAAATGGGGGTTTTGGGGGGCTCAGTGATTCTCCTCCCCCTCCAAAATGGAGGACATGGTAGGGGGGGGAACCCCAAAACCACCCCCCCCAAATAATTTAGCAGGAGATCAAGAAACACCACAGCCCCCCCCAAAATGGGGAGGGGGGATTCACAGATCTCCACACACCCCCCAAAAATAGGGGATGTAATGGGGGGGCCCCAAAATAATTTAAGGGAAGCAGCAACTCCTCCCAGACCTCTCAAAATTGAGGGATTGGGGGGGGGGGTCAGGGACCCCCCTGCCAAAATAATTTGAGGGGGTCAGAAAACCCTGTGTGCCCACCCCCCCAAAAAAATGAGAGGTTGGGGGGGGGTCTGCAAGGACAGGAGGTTTTCAGGAGGCCCCAGTTCATGGGAGGGAGCTCATGGGTGCGGGGGGGGGTCCCCAGGGTGTCCCCCCCTATTTTGGGGGGGTTCCCCCCCCATCCCCCCCCCCCCCGTGCCCCTACCTCAGTTGTCGTAGTTGTCCCGGTAGGAAGCGGAGGGGAAGCGCTCGCCGTAACCCCCCTGGTTTCTGGGGGCGGGGGGGGGGGGGTCAGCACCCACGGGTGGCCCCCCCCAGCACCCATGGGACCCCCCCCCCAAGTTCCTCAGAACCACCCAAAAACCATCAGCTCCCCCTCAACACCCAGGATCCCCCCCTCCCCCAGCACCCATGAGCTCCCCCCCAGCACCCACAAGCCCCCCCGCCTCCCAAGCACCCATGCCCCCCCCAACACCCACGCCCCCCCCCCCCAGCACCCACAAGCCCACCTCCCCAGCTCCCACAGGGCCCCCCCAAGCACCCAAAAGATACCCCCTCCCCCCCCAAGCACCCACGGCCCCTCCTCCAGCATACCCAGGCCCCCCCCCCCAGCACCCACCCATCCCCCCCCCCCCCCAGCACCCATGGGTGCCCCCCCCTCCTCCTCACCGGCCACCATAGTCGCGGGAGCCCCCGTAGCCCCCCCCGCTGCGTCCCTCGTAGCGGCCCCCGTAGCCCCGATCACCTCCTCCTGGGGGAGGGGACGACCCCAAAATTTAAGGGGATGGGGGGGCATTAAGACCTCCCCCAGCCCCCCCCCAAACCCCTCCCTCAAACCTCCCAGTCCCACGTGGGACCCCCAAAACTCCCCCAGGCCCCCCCGCCCCCCCCAACCCATCTGACACTCCACTGCCCCCCCCCAACCCCCCTAAGAGCCCCCCCAAAAAGCCCCACACCCCAAATTAACCCTTCCTGGCTCCCCCCAAAACCCCCAGGCCCCCGCAAATCCTGTTCTTGCCCCCCCCAAGACCCCCAAGTGCCCCAAAAAGCCCCCCCCAAACTTCCTGTGCTCCCCCAAAACTCCCTCTTACCCCTCTAAAGACACCCCAGCCCCCCCCCAAACCCCCAACTCTCCTAACTGCTCCCCCTAAAAGCCCCTCTATACCCCTGAGTCACCCCAAAGCCCCCCCAAACCCCCTAAGGGTCCCCCCCAAAACCCCCCAAGCACCCCATTACTCCCCCACCCCCCCAGACCCCTCAGGGCCCCCCAAATCCCTTTCACTCCCCCCCAAATCCTCCCAAGCCCCCCCCAAAACCCCCAAACTCCATGGAAAAACCCCAAACTCCCTAAGAGCCCCCCCCCAAAACCCCCCAAGCACCCAATTACCCCCCCCAAATCCCTCAGAGCCCCCCAAATCTCTTTCAACCCCCCCAAATCCTCCCAAGCTCCCCAAAACCCCCTCAGAGCCCCCCCAAATCCTCCAACTGCCCCCCCCAACCACTCAATAGCACCCCCAAAGACCCCCTCCAGCCCCCCCACCCCCCCAAACTCCACCAGCACCCCCCACCCACCCCAAGCACCCCAAATTCCACCACCCAATACCTCGAGCGTAGCCCCGGCCCCGGGCCCGGCCCCCCCCGTAGCCCCCCCGGGCGCCGCGGGGGGATTTTCCGGCGTGATCCACCCGGATCTGTCGCCCATCCAGGGACTGCGGGGTGGGGGGGGGAGGATGACACACACAATGTTGGGGTCACCCTCATCCCCCCTAAAACCAGGCTCAGGGCCCCCCAACCCCCTCCAAATACCCCCCAAGTACCCCAGACCCCCATTTGGGACCCCCAAGTGCCCCCCCAGTACCCCTGCGACCCCCCCCCAGACCCCCCCTAGGGACCCTCTAAACCCACATTAGGCTCCCCAAATGCCCCCCAACCCTGTTAGAGACCCCCCAAGACCTTCTTAGGGACCCCCAAGTGCACCCCAGGCCTCTTTAGGGGTGTCCCACACCCACTTAGGACCCCCAAGTGACCCCCAAACCCCCTTAGGGACCCCCCTAGACCCCCTTAGGGACCCCCCCAGACCCCCTTAGGGACCCCCAAGAGTCCCCCAAACCCCTTTAAGAACCCCCCCAGACCCCTTTAGGGACCCCCAAGAGTCCCCCAAACCCCCTTAGGGACCCCCCTAGACCCCTTTAGGGACCCTCAAGGGTCCCCCAAACCCCTTTAGGGACCCTCGAGACCCCATTAGGGCCAACCCAGGCCCCCTTACGGCCCCCTCAAATACCCCCAGATCCCATGAGGGACCCCCAAGTGACCCCCAAACCCCCTTAGGGACCCCCCCAGACCCCCTTAGGGACCCCCAAGAGTCCCCCAAACCCCCTTAGGGACCCCCCCAGACCCCTTTAGGGACCCTCAAGGGTCCCCCAAACCCCTTTAGGGACCCCCCTAAACCCCTTTAGGGCCAACCCAGGCCCCCTTTCAGCCCCCTCAAACACCCCCAGATCCCACGAGGGACCCCCAAGTGACCCCCAAACCCCCTTAGGGTCCCCCCCAGACCCCTTTAGGGACCCCCAAGAGTCCCCCAAACCCCTTTAGAGACCCTCCAGACCCCGTTAGGGCCAACCCAGGCCCCCTTACGGCCCCCTCAAATACCCCCAGATCCCATGAGGGACCCCCAAGTGACCCCCAAACCCCCTTAGGGACCCCCCTAGACCCCCTTAGGAACCCCCAAGAGTCCCCCAAACCCCCTTAGGGACCCCCCCCAGACCCCCTTAGGGACCCCCAAGAGTCCCCCAAACCCCCTTAGGGACCCCCCCAGACCCCTTTAGGGACCCCCAAGAGTCCCCCAAACCCCTTTAGGGACCCCCCTAAACCCCTTTAGGGCCAACCCAGGCCCCCTTTCGGCCCCCTCAAATACCCCCAGATCCCATGAGGGACCCCCAAGTGACCCCCAAACCCCCTTAGGGACCCCCCAGACCCCTTAGGGACCCCCAGGAGTCCCCCAAACCCCCTTAAGGACCCTCCTAGACCCCTTTAGGGACCCCCAAGAGTCCCCCAAACCCCTTTAGGGACCCTCGAGACCCCGTTAGGGCCAACCCAGGCCCCCTTACGGCCCCCTCAAATACCCACAGATCCCATGAGGGGCCCCCAAGTGACCCCCAAACCCCCTTAGGGACCCCCCTAGACCCCTTTAGGGACCCCCAGGAGTCCCCCAAACCCCCTTAAGGACCCCTCTAGACCCCTTTAGGGACCCCCAAGGGTCCCCCAAACCCCTTTAGGGACCCTCCAGACCCCCTTAGGGCCAACCCAGGCCCCCTTACAGCCCCCTCTAATACCCCCAGATCCCATGAGGGGCCCCCAAGTGACCCCCAAACCCCTTTAGGGACCCCCCTAGACCCCCTTAGGAACCCCCAAGAGTCCCCCAAACCCCCTTAAGGACCCCCCCAGACCCCTTTAGGGACCCCCAAGAGTCCCCCAAACCCCTTTAGGGACCCTCCAGACCCCCTTAGGGCCAACCCAGGCCCCCTTACGGCCCCCTCTAATACCCCCAGATCCCATGAGGGACCCCCAAGTGACCCCCAAACCCCTTTAGGGACCCCCCTAGACCCCCTTAGGAACCCCCAAGAGTCCCCCAAACCCCCTTAGGGACCCCCCCAGACCCCTTTAGGGACCCCCAAGAGTCCCCCAAACCCCTTTAGGGACCCTCCAGACCCCATTACTGCCCCCTCAAACGCCCCCAGATCCCATGAGGGACCCCCAAGTTCCCCCCAGACCCCTTTCTGGGTGTCCTACGCCCACTTAGGGAGTCCCCCAGACCCCCCTCAGGGAACCCCAAGAATTCCCCAAAATCCCCTCTGGAAGGCCCCCCCCCAGGCCCCCCCCCCCCCCCCCACCTCGCCGTTCATGGCCCTCATGGCGTCGCTGGCGTGTTCGGGGTTGGCGAAGGTGACGAAGCCGAAGCCGCGGGACCGTTGGGTCTCCCGGTCCTTCACCACCACCACTGCGGGCATCAGGGTGCGTCGGGACCCCCACCCAGGGGTGGCAACTCCCCCCCCCCCCCCCAAAGTGCAGTCCCAGAGAAAAAAAGGAAACACCCCCCTTCCCCCCCAAAAAAAAAAAAAAACAACCCTCATCTTATAAATTAAAATCCAAAATTGGGGTCCCAAGGGAACATGGGAAACCCCCACCCCCACCCCCCAGGGCTGCCCCCACCCCTATGGGGTCCCAGAGAAGATGGAGACCCCCACCCGTGGGTATCACCCCACTAAAATGGGGTCCTAGGGAGTTTTGGGGGGGGGGGGGGGTCCCTGGAGGGGTTGGGGGTCCCTGGGGAGATTTGGGGAGGTCCCAGGGGGTTTGGGGACCCCCCCCCAGGGGGATTACCGGGGATCCCTTGGGGGATTTGGGGGTTCCAAGAGCTTTTGGGGGGGTTCTGAGGTTTTGGGGGGTCCCTAGAGTTTTGGGGGGGGTCCCCAAGGTTTGGGGGGGGGGGGGGGAGAGGGGTCAGTTGGGGGGTGCCTCACCCTCGGCGATGGGCCCGAAGGAGCTGAAGTGCTGCTCCAGCCCCTGCTCGTCCGTGTCAAAGTTGAGCCCCCCCACGAAGAGCTTCCCCTCCTCTGCCGCCATGCCTGGGTGGGGCACATGTGTGATGTCACCAGGTGCAGCCCCACCCCCCCAGACGATGTCAGAACCCGGGGTGGGGGGGGGGGAATCCCCTTTACAAGCCAGGGAGATTCTGACATTGCAGATCTGGTGAGACCCCTCCCCCCCCCCCCAGCCTCGGTGGGCTCCCCTGTGATGTCATAACCCAGCCCTCACCCCGCGTGGGTCCTCCGTGATGTCACAACCCTAGCAAGGGAACCCCAAGGCTCCTATATGATGTCACGACACCGGTGGGGGAACCCCAAGGGTCCCGTGTGATGTCACAGCTGTGCTAGCACAACCCCCAGGGTCCTGTGTGATGTCACAGCTGTGCTAGCACAACCCCCAGGGTCCTCTACGATGTCACAAATCCGGCAGGGAAGCCCAGAGCTGCCCTACGCCATCACAGCTCTGGTGAGGACACCACCTGCGTCGCCTGTGACATCATAATGCTCACAGACAACCCCCCTCCACAGGGCTCCCCGATGACATCGCAGCCCAGCGGGACACACCCTGTCCCACGTGGGTATCGTGTGATGTCACTACCCTGGTGGGGACACCTCACCACCCCCCCCCGTGACTCCTCAGTGATGTCACAGCCCCACAGCGAACCCCCGTCTCAGAGAGCTCCCCATGTTGTCACTGTCCCGCCACGGATCCCCCACCCCAGTGACGTCAGAACCCCACAGGAAACCACCCCTGCCCTAGGGGATGCGCTATGACGTCACTACGCCAGCAGGAACCCCCTGATGTCACAACAGCGGTGGGGCCCACCACCACGCATCCCCCTCAGTGACATCACAGCTCCAGAAGGAACCCCCGCCCTAGAAGACTCCCTGTGACGTCACTGCCCTGCTGTGACATCACAAGGGAGATGGGGGGAACGCCCCCACGTGTTCCCCCCCCAGTGACATCATAACTCCACAGGGAACCCCCATCCTACGGGGATCCCCACTGGGTCCCCCCTGACGTCACAACCGCGGCGCCCCGCCCCCAGTGACATCACAATCACGCGAGGAAACCCCCATCCTGGAGGCTTCCCCGTGACGTCACTACCCCGGGAGGGGACCCTCCCCGTGGGACACTGCCCCTCCCCCCCCCCAGGACGTCACAACCTCGATTGGGGACCCCACCCCCACCCCCGGGGCTCCCCCCCATGACGTCACCCCACGTGGACCCTCCCCGGCCGCGTGCGCCCCCCCACCCGGAAGCGCCCCCCACTTCCGCCTTCTCCCCGCGCTCTGCGCATGCGCCGACCCTCTCCCCGCCCCCCCCCACCCCGCGCATGCGCCGCCGCCCGCGGCCCCGCCCCGCCCCCGCCACGCGCCCGGGGGGGGGGAAGGGGAGCGGGGGGGGGGAGGGGAAGGGAGCGAGAGACCCGGCGCCGGGGCATGCGCACTGCGGCCCCGCCACTATCGCGACAGAGAGGCGGGCGGGGGGGCTGGGGGGGGGGAGAATCGCGACAGGAGGCGGCGGCGCCGACTCACCCCTCACCGCGCGGCGCCCGACGGCCCCAGACTGAGGCCGCGCCCGGCTCCGCCCCGCCCTTATCTACCGGCCACGCCCCCTCCCCTCCCTACCCGGCACGCCATTGGCTGGGCCCGCGGGATCCCCGCCCCGCCCCCTTTCCCGCGCGCTCGCGGGAGAGACCATTGTGGGGCCGGGAGGGGGGCGGGGGAAGGGGGGAGACACGTGGTACAGCCCCCCCCGCCGTGCCTGGGGGGGGGCGGGGTTTAACCGGATTCCCGCGTCCCTGTAAGGGGGAGGGAGGGGCGGGGTCACACAGGGGTCACGTGGGCGCCGGCCGCCCCGGCAGGTTTTTTTGGTTTTTTTTTTTTTTTTTTTTTAATGGTCTGTGCCCCGTACAGCCGAGAAACGCCGCGGCCCCGCCCCTTCCCTCCCCCCCCCCTCCCCCCATGACGTATCTTCCCCGGGGGGGAGGGGGGGGGGGACACCTATAGGCTCCATATGACCCCACCCCACCCCCTCCCCCCCCCCCCGGGGCACTATAGGGGCTCCCATACGGGGTCTCCGCCCCCCCCCCCCCGGGGCTATAGGCCCCCCCCAGCCCCCTATAGAGCCCCTATAGACCCGCCCCTCCCCCCAGGAGAACCCCTCCGGACAGCACAGGGGCTATATGTCCCGCCCCCACCCCACCCCCCATCCATACATCCCCCCCCACGAGCACGCTCAGCCCCTATACAGTCCATAGGGCCCCTCATGGGGGGGGTGGGCACACCCACTCAGGCCCCGCCCCCAGGCACTATAGAGGCTCTATGCCCCCCCCCCCCCAACATGGGCTCTATAGGGGGCGGGGCCGAGCCCACCAGCGTCTCATGCTGCATATAAAAAAAACCAAATGACCCCGCCCATCCCCTTATATACATATATACACGCACGGTACATATAGGGAGCCGGGGGAGGGGGGCAAAGGGGGCCAATCCTGAGCGATGCTGGACGCGCCGGGGAGGTGGGGGGAGGGGGCAGAGTGAGGTGCAAGTAAACTCGAAGTGTGAGTAAACTCGGAGTAAAGTGAGAGTAAACTCGGAGTAGAGTTGTAGTAACCCCGGAGTAAAGGGGGAGTAACCCCGGGACTGACACGTGGCCTCAGTGTAAAGTGTCTGTAAGCCCAGAGAAGTGCGTGGCCTCGAGTTGACAGGTGAGTAACCCCATAGTAAGCTATGAGTAACCCCGGGGGGGGGGGGTGCCCTCCGGGTAAAGTGTCTGCAACCACAGAGTAGTATGCTGGCTCAGGGTAAAGTATGAGCAACCCCAGAGTAAGGTGTGAGTAAGCCTGGGGTGAAGTGTGGCCTCAGTGTAAAGTGTTTGTAACCATAAACCCCCCGTAGTGTGTAGCCTCAGGGTGAAGTGTCAGTAACCCTGCAGTAAAGTGTGAGTAAACCCAGAGCAACCCTGGAGTGAAGTGTGACCTTGGTGCAAAGTGTGTGTAACCCCAAAGTAGTGTGTAGCCTCAGGGTGAAGTGTCAGTAACCCTGGGGTAACTTGTGAGTAGCCTCGTGGTGGGGGATTGGGTAGCCCTGGAGTAAGAAGTGGTGGCTGGGTGTGCTTGGAGTAAGGGGTAAGTAACTTCAGACCAACGGTTGACCTCAGAGTAATGACTGTGTGGCCACAGGGTATGTAGTAACCCTGGAGTAAGGGCTGAGCAACACTGCAGGAAGGAGTACTCCCCCCACCCCAGCATACTGAGTAACTTTTGCAACCTCAGTGCAAGTTTTGACCTGTAGTAGTGGCTGAGTAACTTCAATGTAACAAACCTCAAGCTACTTCAAGATATCTGACAAGAGCAAGGGCTGAGTAACAACTGTGAACCCCAGAAGATGGGCTGAGCATGCCCTGCAAGTGAAGTAAGCTCAGAGTAAAGGGTAAGTAATACCACGGCGAGCAGCCAAGGGGGTGTATCTGTTGGGTATCCTCAGAGAAAGGGCTTGGGAGAGCAGGAAACACTGGAGCTGAGGCCGAGTAACCTCTGAGTAAAGAGACGGCACGGGTCAACTGAGTAACCTCAGAGTAAGTAGCACGGGGAGGTGAAAGAGGGAGGGGCTGAGGAGGGTCATGGGTCTGAATAAGCAGGAGAGGGGCTTTGTATCATCCGAGTAAAGGCTGAGTACCAAAGGCGGCGCCACTGTGTAACCCCAAAAGCCGCCACCCGGGGGGTTAAACAGGGCTGGCTCACTAAGGCCTTAGTAACCTCTGAGTAAGTGTTGAGTAAGTACTGAGTAAGGCCAAAGTCCCTTCTGAGGACCCAACACACAAGGCCAGTTACAAGTGTGGAGCAAGTCAGCATTAAGACGCAAGTAACCTGTTACTAAGGGCTGAGTAACCTCTGTGTAAAATGGGGGGCAGACCAAGATTTGTGTAACGCTGGAGTAGGGCTTTGAGGAAGACGTAACCTGGGACTAAAGCGATAAATAGGGAGAGCCAAGTAGCAGAAAGCGGTGAGTAAGGGCTGAGTAGCTGCACCAAGGAGCCGGGCAGCAATGGAGGAGCAAGCAGATAACTTCCGAGGAAGGGTTGAGTAATGCTGCCGCAAAGAGCAAAGGCAAAGGAAAGGGGTGGAAAAGGAACCACATGGAGTAACCCTGGAATAAGCTGTGAGTAGCAATAACATACCAAACAACCCCGAAGTAAGAGCTGAGTAAGCCCAGAGTAAAGACCTCTTTGAGCAACCCTGGAGTAAGTTCTGGCTAGAAGTACCGCATGACCTCGGAGTAAGAGTGGAGTAAGCCCAGAGTAAGGATCCCCACACACACCATGAGTAACTCTGGAGTAACTTCTGACAAAAACTAGAGTACCAATTAACCTTAGAGTAAGAGCTGAGTAAGCTCAGCATAAGGAACCCCATCAGTAACCCTAGAGTTAAGTTCTAAGTACCAGTAAAGTACCAACTAACCTCAATGTAAGGGCTGAGTAAATTGAGGGTAAGGACCCCGTGAGTAACCTTGCAGTAAGCTCTGGCTAGGAATAACGAACTGGAGAACCTCAAAGTAAGAGCTGAGTAAACTCAAAGTAAGGACTTCCACGAGCAACCCAGGATTAGGGGGAGGAAGTGCAGCTCCCTCGGGCTAAGTAGTGTCTGAGTAACCAAGGAGTAGGAGCTGAGTAACACTGGAGTAGCGAGCGAGTAGGGGCTGAGGAGCCGCGAAGTAAGGCTGGAGTAGGGCAGGAGCAGCTGCAGAGCTGGGCCTGAGCTGCCTTGGAGTAAAGGGGGAGTTGGGCCTGAGTAACCCTGGAATAAAGTGGGAGTAACCTTGGGGGAAGCTCCCCCAACCCTGGGGGGCACCCCCACAACCCGGGGCGGGGGAGCACCTCCAGAAAGCGAAGAAACCCCGAGTAAGGCCCGAGTAATCCTGGAGTAAAGTGTGAGTAACCTCCGAGTAAGCTCCAAAGGGCATCGCCACTCCCCCCCAAACCCCAAAACCGCCCCCCAGGTGGCCCCGCCCCCCCGCTAAGCCCCACCCCTGTGGGGGGAAGGGCAGATATAAACTCTTATTTATAATATTGCCTTGAAAAAATAAAACTCGAAGTAAATTGGGGGGGGGGGGACACCCTCAAAATCGAGGGAACTCCCCCCAAAAAATAGGGGGGTGCCCCCCCACAGTGGGGGGGGGGGGGGGTGTGTCCCACGTGACCCCACCCCCCCCAAAATCCAGCAGTGGCTCTTTGGGGGGGGGGGGGGCTGTAGTTAAAGTTCAGGGGTGCCCCCCCCCCCAGTTTGGGGGGGCTCTGCCCCCCCAATTTTAAAGTGTCCTCCCCCAGTTTTGGGGCAACGCCCCCCCCCACACACACTTTTGGGGTGTCCCAGGTGGGGCGGGGGGGTCGCAGCAGCAGTCCATGGGCTGTGGGGAGAGGAAAGGGTTAAGGGGGGGGTCCCCCAAAACAGATGACCCCCCCCCAAATTTAAACACCCCCCCATTTTTTGGGGTGTCCATTTTAGGGACCCCCCCCTGTTTTTTAGGAGTCCTCCATTTTGGGGAGCTCCCCTATTTTTTGGGGGGGGGGGCTCTTCTATGGGCAAGGTACCAATTTTGGGGGGGGTCCCAGATTTGGGGGGCACCCCAAACTGGGGGGGGGGGGAGCCTTCACATTTTGGGGGGGGTCTGGTCCCTCCATTTAATTGGGGGGGGTCCCCATTTGGGGGGCAGTCCCCATTTTGGGGGTGCTCCCTATTTTGGAAGGGACCCCCCCCTTTTAAAGAGACTGCGCCCATTTTTGGGGGGGGGGGTCCGCAAAATTTTGGGGTTCCCCCATTTCGAGGGGGAGAGGTTCATTTTTTTGGGGGGGTGTTCCCCATATTTGAGGGATTTTCTCTTTTTTTGGGGGGGCTGCTCCTCAATTTCGGGGGGGGGGAGGATGGGGGGGGTCCCATGGGGGGAGCATCCCCATTTTTTGGGGGGGGGTACCCCAATTTGGGGGGGGGTTACCCCAATTTTTGGGGGGGAAGGGGGCGGGCCCTACCTGCCCAGCGTCAGAATTCGGTGTCGAGCACCCGAAAGGCGGAGGAACCTGGGGAGAAAAAAAGGGGGGGGGTCAGGGGGGGACACCCCAAAAATTGGGGGGGGCCAAGGGGTCCCCATCAATTTGGGGGGGGGACACACCCTGGTTTTAGGGGGACGGATCCCCAGATTGCGGAAGATCCTAGATTCGGGGGGGGGGTGCAGATTTAGGGGGGGCTCCTAGATTTTGGGGGTCCCCAGATTTGGGGGGGGAGTGCAGGTTTTGGGGGGGGCCCTGGGTTTTGAAGGGGGGGGTCTGGATTTCGGGGGGGTCCTGGGTTTTAGGGAGGTAGCCCAGAATTTGGGGGGGGTCCCCAGGGTTCAGGAGGGGTCCCCCATATTTTGGAGGGGGGGAGGTCTGGATTTGGGGGGGGGTCCCCAAGTTTTGGGGGTCCCCCAGATTTTGGAAGGGGGGGGTTACCTAGATTTTGGGTGGTGTCCCTGGGTTTTGGGGAGGGGGCCTCGAGTTTTGGGGGTCCCCCAGATTTTGGAAGGGGGGGGGTCTGGATTTTGGAGGGGGGTCCCCAAGTTTTGGGGGTCCCCCAGATTTTGGAAGGGGGGGGTCTGGATTTGGGGGGGTCCCCAAGTTTTGGGGGTCCCCCAGATTTTGGAAAGGGGGGTTCTGGATTTGGGGGGGGGGGTCCTCGTGTTTTGGGGGGGTCCCCAGGTTTTGGGGGGGGGGTCTGGACCGGGGAGGGGGTCCCCAGATTTGGGGGGAGGGTCCCCGGGTTTGGGGGTGCTGACCGGGGGGGGGCAGGGAGGCCGAGCGCAGCCCCGGCTCCTTCTGCAGCTGGATCTCCTTCAGCGCGAAGATGGAGGTGGCTGGGGGGCGTGGCTTCGCGTCAAAGGGGGGCGTGGTCATGCTGAAGGGGGGTGTGGCCCTACCCCAAGCCCCTCCCCACCGGACAAAGCCACACCCCACCTATTTGCATAGGTCTTCCCATGCCCAAGCGGAACCCCTAAATGGGTGATAAAGCCCCGCCCCTCCCGGGGCCCCGCCCACCCGTAGCTAAGCCTCGCCCCCTAAAGCACCTCCCACTGCCAGCCTGCCCCACCAATGGGCTCCTCCCCGCCCCGTGAAGCCCCGCCCCTTCCAGAATCTGCCCCCAGAACGCAGGTCCCTGACAAAGCCCCGCCCTGCCCCGCCCACCACTGTAGCTCCACCCCCTCCAAACCCTCACCCACGAAGCCCCACCCACTTCAAACCCCGCCCACTCAAAACCACACCCCCCTCGAAAGCATGCACACCCCAGCTCCGCCCACACCTCCACTGCAACACCCACCCACCCCCATCAAGGCTTTGCCTGCTTGATGCCCCGCCTCCCACAAGCCCCGCCCCTCCTCCCATAAGCCCCGCCCCCTTCCCCAGGCCCCGCCCACTCACTGTCCGGCAGGGTGGTGACGCGGGGCCCCAGGCAGGCGAAGAAGGGGTGGGCCATCGCCTCCGCCGCCGGCAGCCGCCGCCGCCCCTCGAACTGCCCCGCCCACCCCGTCAGGACACGCCCACAAGGGGTGGGGACACGCCCCCTCCCCCTTGTGGGCGTGGCCCCAACAATCCCCGCCCCATCACGTGGCATCCCCCTCCCAATGCGGGCAGGGTGTGTCGCCCCCCCACCCCAGGGCAGGGTTTAAGCCCCGCCCATATGGGAGCGGCTTATGCCACGCCCATGGGGGATGGGATTGGGAAGCCACGCCCTCCCGGGGGGAAGTGGGGCGTGGCCACAGTGAGCATCCACCGTTTGGGGGTGGGGGGCAGCGAGGGGGTGGATCTTGGGGCGAGGGGGTGGGGCCATGGAGGGTGGGGTGGTAGCACGTGGCAGGGGCGGGGCGAGCAGCGGCCCCGCCCCTCCTCACCTGCAGCAGTTGGCCCAGCAGGTCGGCGCCATCGTGGTCCAGCCTGGTGGGGGGGGGGGAGGAGGGGTCAGGTAGCCCCCAACCCCCGCTATGGGGCAGATCCGCCCCCCTATGGGGCAAACACCCCCCTATGGGGCAACTACCACCCACTATGGGGCAACTACCACCCCACTATGGGGCAACTACCACCCGCTATGGGGCAGCTCCCCCCCCCCGCTATGGGGCACCCTCCCACGATGGGGCAGCCCCCCCTCGTTATGGGGCAGCCCCCCCCGCATTGGGCAAACCCTCTCCGCTATGGGTCACCCCCCCGCTATGGGGCAAATCGTCCCCGCTATGGGGCAACTCCCCCCCCCCCCCCAACTATGGGTCACCCTCCCCCCGCTATGGGGCAACTTCCCCTCCCCCCGCTATGGGGCAGCCCCCCCATCCGTGGGGCAGACCGTGGGGCGTGGTGCAGCAGCCCCTCGGGGGGGTACGGGGGGTACTTGTGGGCCCGGAATTCGGCGTTGGCCCCGATCCCCGGCCACGTCTCCTCTGTCGGGGTCCCTGGGGGGGGGTCACAGGGGAGCGGGTCACGGGGGGGGGACCCCCAAAACCCCCCCTGCGACCCCCAAGTCCCACCAGAGCCCCCCCAAGTGACCCCTGACCCCCCCAGTGACTCCAGCCTCCCCCCCAGCCCCACCCATCTTGGACCCCCCCCAATCCCAAGGCATCCCCACCCAAGTCCAGGGACCCCCCCAAATTGCCCCCAAACCCCCCAAATTTGCCCCAAATCCCCTTTACTCCAAACCCCCTTAATTTGCCCCCAAATGCCTTTATTTGCCCCAAATCCCCTTTATTTACCCCCCAAAACCCCTTTTATTCACCCCCCAAACCCCTTTATTTCACCCCAAGGTCCCCGAAATTTGCCCCAACCCTCCAAATCTCCCCAAAATTCACCCCAATTTCTCCCAAACTTCCAAAATTTCCCAAAAAATTTGCCCAAAATCCCCCAAATTTGCCCCAAAGTACTTAATTTACCCCAAATCCCTAGATTTCCCCCAAACCACCCAAATTTGCCCCAAATTTGCCCAAAACCCTTTTAATTTACCCTAAATTCCCCAGTTTTCCCCAAATTCCCCCAAAACAGCCCAAATTTACCCCAAACCCCCAGCATTTCCCCAACTCCCCAGATTTGTCCCAAACCCCTTAATTTACCCAAAACCATCTCAATTTCCCCCAAACCCCCTGAATTTCCCCCAAATTGGCCCCAAATAAACCTTAATATAGCCTAAATCCCCGAGAATTTCCCCCAAATTTTCCCCAAACCCCTTAATTTACCCCCAAACCCCTTTATTTACCCTAAAACTCCTTAATTCACCCCCAAACCCCCAAATTTCCCCCTAAATTTGCCCAAAATCCCCCAAACTTGCCCCAATCCCTTAATACACCCAAAACCCACTGAATTCCCCCCAAAACCCCGAATTTCCCCACAACACCCAAATTTCCCCCTAAATTTGCCCCCCAACCCCCCCAATCTCCCCCAAATTCCCCAAATTTGCCCAAAATCGCCAGGTTTTGCCCCGTACCAAGGAGGCGGAAGATGAAGTGCAGCTGCTCCTCCACGGTGGAGCCAGGGAAGAGCGGCCGCCCCGTCACCATCTCTGAGAAGATGCAGCCCACGCCCCTGCGACACCCGTGCCAGGCCCTCGTGCGAGGCTCCCCCGCCTCGTGCGAGGCCCGAGACCCTCGTGCAAGAGACACCCCCCACCCCGGGAACAGCCCCCCGCAGGCGGGAGTGCTCCCAGTCCTCACGCGAGACCCCCAGGGGTGGCACGGGGTCCCGTCACGACCCCCGTGCGAGCTCCCTGTCCTTGTGCGAGACCCTTGTGCAAGAGCCTTGCGGGAAAGACGCCCTGCAAATACCCTCTGTAACCGTGCGAGAGCCCGCACTCCCCGTGCAAGACCCCTGGACCCCATCCTGGCCCCCGTGCGAGCCCCCCAACCCCCACGCAAAGCCCCCACACCCCCATGCAAGATCCTTGTGCAAGCTCCTCGTGCGAGAGGCCCCCTGCAAATCCCCTCTAGACCCGCACGAGAGCCCGCAGTCCCTGTGCGAGACCCCTGGGCGGACACAGAGCCCTATCCCCCATCCTCGTGCCAGGCTCCCGGTCCTTGTGCGAGACCCTCGTGCGAGACCCTCGTGCGAGACCCCCACTGCAAATCCCCCCCCGGAGCCACATAGGTGCCTGCAGTCCCCGTGCAAGACCCCTGGGACCCCCATGTGAACCCCCCCAAGCCCCGCGTGAAGCCCCCAAGCCCTTGCGTGAAGCCCCCCAAGCCCTCGTGCGAGGCCCTCGTGCGCTCACCACATATCGATCTGGGTGGAGTACTCGGTGGAGCCCAGCAGGATGTCGGGGGGGCGGTACCAGAGCGTCACCACCTCGTTAGAGTAGGTCTTCGTCGGGATGGATTTCGCCCGGGCCAGGCCTGGAAGGGGGGGGGGGAGGAAGGGGGTTATCGAGGGGGGGTCCCTGGGGGGGTAAGTGGGGTCCTGAAGGGGGGAGTTGGGGTCCCTGGGGGGGGGTAATTGGGGTCTCTGGGGGGAGAATTGGGGTTCCTGGGGGGTAATCAGGGTCCTGGGGAGGGGAATTGGGGTCCCTGGGGGGGGCAAATGGGGTCCCAGAGGGGGAAATTGGGGTCCTGGGGGGGGCAAATGGGGTGCTAGGGGGGGAAACTGGGGTCCCTGGGGGGAGAATTGGGGTCCTGGAGGGGGGAGTTGGGGTCCCTGGGAGGGGAATTAGGGTCGGGGGGGGGGGGGTAGTTGGGGTCCTGGGGGGGGGAATTGGGGTCCCTGGGAGGGGAATTAGTGTTGGGGGGGGGTAGTTGGGGTCCTGGGGGGGGGAATTGGGGTCCCTGAGGGGGTAATTGGGGTCCCTGGGGGGTAATTGGGGTCCCTGGGGGGGGCAAATGGGGTCCCTGAGGGGGTAATTGGGGTCCCGGGGGGGGGCAAATGGGGTCCTGGGGGGGGGAGGTGTCCCAGGGTGGGTTTTGGGGCTCCCAGGGTGGATTTTCAGGGTCCCCCCAGGATATTTTAAGGGTGCAGGGCCGGGGGGGGGGGGGGGGATGATTTTGCGGCGTCCCCCCCCCCTTCGCTGACCGAAGTCGGCGAGTTTGAGGTCCCCGCGCCGGCTGAGCAGGAGGTTTTGGGGCTTGAGGTCGCGGTGCAGCACCTTGTGCCGGTGGCAGAAAGCCAAACCCCGGAGCAGCTGGAAGAGGAAAAGCTGCCCCCCCCCAGCCCGCGGCCCCCCAAAATGGCCCCTTGCACACTCGTCGCACGCTTGTCGCCAGCCCCGTCGCGGGATTGCGCCCCCCCCCCCCGCCCCGTCGCGACCCTCCTAAGCCGTCCCGAAGCCTTCGCGTCTTTGGAGACGGCAGAGCTCCTCGCAGGTCCCTTTGCACGCCCCTCGCACGCTCGTTGCACGCCTGTCGCACGGCCCCTCGCACAATCACGGCCCCCTTGCACGTGCAAAACCACGTTATGAGGTCCCAAACCCCTCGCGCTCTCCTGGGAGATCCCAGGCACCCTCACGCGCCCCTTTGCACACCCTTTGCACGCTCATTGCCACACCCGTTGCACAATCACAGCCCGCTTGCACGTATAAAGCCACGTGATAAGGTCCCAAACCCCTCACTCTCTCCTGGAAGATCCCACACCTTTTCATAGATCCTTTCGCACGCCCTTTGCACGCTCAATGCACGCCTCTCGCACACCCATCGCGCAACCCCTTTTACATTCACAAAGCTCTTGCACAGATAAAGCCACGCAATGAGGTCCCAAACGCCTCACGCTCTCCTGGAAGATCCCAGACACCCTCATAAATCTTTTTGCACACCCTTTGCACACTCACTGCACGCCCCTCGCACGCTCATCACACGCCCGTCGCGCGATCACGGCCCCCTCGCGCGGCCACAGCCCTCCTAAGCGGCCCCGAAGCCTTCGCATCCTTCCTGGAGATGCCCGAGCTCCTCACAGATCCCTTTGCACGCCCCTCGCACGCTCGTTGCACGTCCATCGCGTGCCCGTCGCACAGCCTTTGCACAATCACAGCTCTCTTGCGCGTATAAAGCCAGATTATGAGGTCCCAAACCCCTTGCGCCCTCCTGGGAGACCCCAGGCATCCTCACAGATCCCATTGCACACCCTTTGCACGCCCCTTGCGCACTCATCACACACACGCTTGCACGCTCACCGCACAACGCATATCCCCCTGCACGTGCAACACCACCTTAGGCAGCCCCTAACCCTGCGCATCCTCCTGGGAGACCCCAGACTTCCTCGTGTGGCCCTTTGCGTGCCCCTTGCACGCACGTTGCACACCCATTGCACGCCCCAGACCCCCTCGCGTGCCCCAAGCCCCCTTGCACGTCCCCAAGCCCCTCGTGTTCTCTGCACACAGTCCAAAGCCCTCGCATACTCCTAGTTCACCCCAAGCCCCCTCGCACACCCTTTGCACACCCCACACTCCCTTGCACGCCCTCGCAGGCCCCTTGCACGCCACGGGGCCCCTCGCTCACCCCTCAGCACCTTGCACAGCCCCCCCCCCACGCCCCTCGCACACCCCAGGCCCCCTTGCACGCCCCTTCCACACCCTAGAGCCCCTTCCATGGCCCAGATCCCTTTGCACGCCCCTCACGTGCCCAAGAGCTACTCGCACGCCCCAAGCCCCCTCGCGCATCTGTTGCACACCCCTTCCACACCTTCAGACCCCCTCGCACGCCCGACCCCCCTCGCACATCCCTCACCCACCCTTTCCACACCCCAGACCCACTCACGCACCCCTTACACGCTCCTTGCACGGCCCAGATCTCCCCACACGCCCCTGACCCCCTCGCACCCCCTCGCACCCCCCAGATCCCCTCGCGCGTCCCTCGCACGCCGCTTGCACACTGCAGACCCCCGTCGCACAACCCAGACACCCTTGCATGCCCTCGCGTGCCCCTCGCGTGCCCCTCACAAGGCCCAGGCCCCCTCGCACGCCCTCCCGTGTCCCAAACCCCCTTGCACACCCCAGACCGCCTCACACGTCCCTTACGCGCCCCGGCCCTCCTCGCACGCCCCTTGCACACACCTGATCCCCTCACACATCTCTTACACGCCTCTTGCATACTTCAGGTCACCTTGCACGCCCTCACACGTGCCAGACCCCCTCGCACGCCCCTGCAGCCCCCCCCCACACACCGCTTGCACTCCCAAGATTCCCTTGCACCCCGCTTGCACGCCCCTGACTCCCTCGCGTGTCTGTTACGTGCCCCTTGCACACCCCTGAACCCCTCGCATGCCCTTGCACGCCCCAGACACTCTCACACACCCTTCACAGCCCCACGCACACCACCCACTCTCCCAAGGCTCCCTTGCACGTCCCTTGCACGCCCTGGCCCCCCTCGCATGCCCCTTACGCGCCCCTTGCACGCCCCTGACCCCTTCGCATGCCCTTGCACGCTCCAGACCCCCCTTGCACACCCCTTCCACTGCCCCATCCTCCCTTCACGCTCCTCTTACACGCCCCTCGTATACCCCAGGTCCTCTTGCACGCCCCTTACACGCCCCTTGCACGCCCCTGACGCCCTCGCAAGCCCCTTCCAGGCCCCTCGCACGCCCCAGACCTCCCCCCGCCACCACACACCCCTCGCACGCCCTTGCACGCACCTTGACGTTGTGCATGCTGATGACGCTGCCGCAATCGTCCAGGTACTGCTTGAGGTCCCGGTCCTGAGGTGGGAGGGAGGGGAGGAGGAAACCCCAAAAATGGGACAGTTGGGGGGGTCCCAGGGGGGTTTAGGGGGTGCTGGGGCCATTTGGGGGGTTCCACAGTGGATTTGGGGGGGCTTTAGGGGGAATTGGGGGGCTATGGGGTTATCTGGGGGGGCCCTGGAAGTATTTGGGGGGGCCCTGAGGGGATTTAGGGGGGTCTATGGGTGTCTGGGGGGGATTTGGGGGGGCCCTGAGGGGATTTAGGGGGGTCTATGGGTGTCTGGGGGGGATTTCGGGGGGCCCTGAGGGGATTTAGGGGGGTCTATGGGTGTCTGGGGGGGATTTGGGGGGGCCCTGAGGGGATTTAGAGGGGTCTATGGGTGTCTGGGGGGGATTTGGGGGGGGCCTGAGGGGATTTAGGGGGGTCTGTGGGTGTCTGGGGGGGATTTGGGGTGGGCCTGAGGGGATTTAGAGGGGTCTATGGGTGTCTGGGGGGGATTTGGGGGGGGCCTGAGGGGATTTAGGGGGGTCTATGGGTGTCTGGGGGGGATTTGGGGGGATTATGGGAGTCTGGGGGGGAATTGGGGGGCCCTGGGGGAGATTTGGAGGGAGCTATGGGTGTCTGGGTGGGAACTGGGGGAACCAGGGGGAGCGAGCAGAGGAGCTTTTGGGGTGCAGGGGGGGATTTGGGGGTTCAGGGGGTGTCTTGGGGGGCAGGGGGGCAGGTTTTGGGGTGCAGGGGGGTGTTTTGGGGGGGGGACACGACATTTTGGGGCACTCACCAGGTACTCAAAGACGAGGGTGAGGCACTGGGGCGTGTGGACGATGTCGTGCAGCGTCACCACGTTGGCGTGTTTCAGGTCGCGCAGCAGGGACACTGCGGGGGTGGGGGGGGGGACACGACAGTGGCCTCAGCCCCCGCCTGCACCCCGTCCACACTCCGCCCTCGTGCGAGCCCTCGTGCGAGCCCCCTTGTGCAAAGACACCCCCCCAGCCCTCACGCGAGCAGCACCCACGCAACCCACCGCCACCCCACGCCACCCCCTCAGTGTCACCCTCTGTGTGCGTGTCCCCCAGAGCGTCCCTCCCGGCCCTCGTGCGAGGCCCTCGTGCGAGGCCGGCTCACCCTCACGGATGGCCGTGCAAGGGGCCCCCTCCTCGTGCTCCAGGCGGATTTCCTTCAGGGCCACCAGGTTCTCCGTCAGTTTGCTGCGGCCCTTGTACACCGTGGCGTAGGTGCCCTGGGGACAGCAGGGGGGCATGGGGGGGACATGGGGACATGAGGGACATTGGGGGACACGTGGGGACATTGGGGGGACATGGGGGACACGGGGACGTGAGGGACATTGGGGTGACATGGGGGACACAGGGACATTGGGGGACATGAGGGACATTGGGGGACACGTGGGGACATTGGGGGGACATGGGGGACACGGGGGGACATGGGGTCGTGAGGGACATTGGGGTGACATGGGGGACACAGGGACATTGGGGGACACGTGGGGACATTGGGGGACACGTGGGGGACACAGGGACATGGGGACATGAGGGACATTGGGGGACACGTGGGGACATTGGGGGGACATGGGGGACACAGGGGGACATGGGGACATGGGGGACATTGGGGTGACATGGGGGACACAGGGACATGAAGGACATGGGGAACATGAAGACACATGGGGACATTGGGGGGACGTTTGGGGGGGGACATTGGGGTATTGGGGGGACATTGGGGGACGTTGGGTGACATGGGGATGTGGGGGGACACAGGGACAGGAGGGACATTGGGGGACACGTGGGGACATTGGGGTGACATGGGGGACGGGGGGACGTGGGGACATGAAGGACATGGGGGACATGAAGACACATTGGGACATTGGGGGGACATTGGGGGGGACATTGAGGTATTGGGGGGACATTGGGTGACATGGGGATGTGGGGGGACACAGGGGACACGGTGACACATGGGGACATTGGGGGGACATGGGGGAAATTGGGGGACATCGGGGGGGGACATGAAACCAGCGGGGGACAGCGACACGGGGGGGGGACATGAAAACGGGGGGGGACAGTGACACATTTGGGGGGACATGAAGGGACACGGGGGACACGAAGACCCACGGGGGGGACATGAAACAGACGGAAGGCATGGCGGGGGGGGGGGGTGGGGACACCTGGGGACACACCCGGTGGCCCCGCCCCACCCTGCCCCGCCCCTCCTGGGACCGCCCCTCACCTCGCCCAGTTTGTCCAGCTTGACGTAGGTCTCCAGCTTCCCAAAGCCAATCTCCGACTGGAGGAGGGGGGACGACACGGTTACTGGGAGAACTGGGAAGCACTGGGGGGGGGGGGCACCAGTCCCTCCTCCCCCATACTGGTTTACACTGGTTCATCCTACCCTGTACTGGTTTATACTGGTTTATACTGGTTCATCCTCCCCTGTACTGGTTTATACTGGTTCATCCTACCCTGTACTGGTTTATACTGGTTTATACTGGTTCATCCTACCCTGTACTGGTTTATACTGGTTCATCCTACCCTGTACTGGTTTATACTGGTTTATACTGGTTCATCCTACCCTGTACTGGTTTATACTGGTTCATCTTACCCTGTACTGGTTTATACTGGTTCATCCTCCCCTGTACTGATTTATACTGGTTTATCCTACCCTGTACTGGTTTATACTGGTTTATACTGGTTCATCCTCCCCTGTACTGGTTTATACTGGTTCATCCTACCCTGTACTGGTTTATACTGGTTTATCCTACCCTGTACTGGTTTATACTGGTTCATCCTACCCTGTACTGGTTTATACTGGTTCATCCTACCCTGTACCGGTTTATACTGGTTCATCCTACCCTGTACTGGTTTATACTGGTTTATCCTACCCTGTACTGGTTTATACTGGTTTATCCTACCCTGTACTGGTTTATACTGGTTCATCCTACCCTGTACTGGTTTATACTGGTTCATCCTACCCTCTACTGGTTTATACTGGTTCATCCTCCCCTGTACTGGTTTATACTGGTTCATCCTCCCCTGTACTGGTTTATACTGGTTTATACTGGTTCATCCTCCCCTGTACTGGTTTATACTGGTTTATACTGGTTCATCCTACCCTGTATTGGTTTATACTGATTCATCCTACCCTCTACTGGTTTATACTGGTTTATACTGGTTCATCTTCCTCTGTACTGGTTTATACTGGTTTATACTGGTTCATCCTACCCTATACTGGTTTATACTGGTTTATCCTACCCTGTACTGGTTTATACTGGTTTATTCTACCCTGTACTGGTTTATACTGGTTTATCCTCCCCTGTACTGGTTTATACTGGTTTATTCTACCCTGTACTGGTTTATACTGGTTCATCCTACCCTGTACTGGTTTATACTGGTTTATCCTACCCTGTACTGGTTTATACTGGTTCATCCTCCCCTGTACTGGTTTATACTGGTTTGTTCTGGGACACAGCGAGGCTTGGGGGACACTGCTGGAGGGGACTGGGAGCAACTGGGAAGCACTGGGAGGCCCCAGAGCACGATGTTGGCCTATACTGGTCTATATTGCTCCGTATTAATTTATACTGGTCGAAACTGGTCCGCGCTGGTTTATGCTGATCCGTACTGGTTTATACTGGGACGCACCAGGGAGAGGCCACGCAGGCAGCGGCTGAGGGGCTGCCTCCAGAAGGGACTGGGGGACGCTGCCGGGGTTACGACTAGTTCCTACTCGTCCACGGTGGTCCGTACCGGTCTGCACTGGTTTGTACTGGTTTATACTGGTCCCTACCGGGACTCACCAGGGAGACGCGGCGCAGGCGGCGGCTGAGGGGCCCGGGCAGCCCCAGTCGGTCGAGGCCGCCCTCGGGCAGGCGGGTGTCAGCGGGCAGCGACAGGCGCTTGTTGATGTCCTGGGGGGGGGGGGGCAGAGCAGTGACCTCCAGGGACCCCCAAAACCCCCCAGGACCCCCCTAAAATCCCCCCAAAGCCCCCCAGGACCCCCCTTAAACCCCCTCGAAGCCCCCCAAACCCCCAAGGACCCCCCTTAAAGCCCCCAGGACCCCCAAGACCCCCTCAAAGCCCCCCAAAACCACCCTGAAGCCCCCTCAAAGCCCCCCAACCCCCCAAAAAAACCCCCATGACCATCCTAAACACCCCCCAAGACCCCCCAAATCCCCCCAGGACACCCCTTAAACCCCCTCGAAGCCCCCCAAAAACCCCCAAAACCCCCAAGGACTCCCCCTCAAAGCCCCCAGGATGCCCAAGACCCCCACCAAGGCCTCCCACCCCCCCCCCAAAGCCCCCTAAAACCCTCTAGGACACCCCAAAGCCTCCCAGGACCCCCCCAAAAACCCCCAGGACCCCCCAAAGCCCCCGAGGAACACCCCCAAACACCCTCAAAGCCCTCCCAAGCCCACCAGGATCCCCCCCCCCAAATCCCCTCAAAGCCTCCTGGGACCCCCAAGACCCCCTCAAAGCCCCCCAAAACCACCCTGAAGCCCCCTCAAAGCCCCCCAACCCCCCCAAAAACCCCCATGACCATCCTAAAAACCCCCCAAGACCCCCAAATCCCCCCAGGACACCCCTTAAACCCCCTCGAAGCCCCCCAAAAACCCCCCAAACCTCCAACGACCCCCCTCAAAGCCCCCAGGATGCCCAAGACCCCCACCAAGGCCTCCCAACCCCCCCCCCCAAAGCCCCCTAAAACCCTCTAGGACACCCCAAAGCCTCCCAGGACCCCCCCAAAAACCCCCAGGACCCCCCAAAGCCCCCGAGGAACACCCCCAAACACCCTCAAAGCCCTCCCAAGCCCACCAGGATCCCCCCCCCAAATCCCCTCAAAGCCTCCTGGGACCCCCAAGACCCCCTCAAAGCCCCCCAACCCCCCCCAAAAACCCCCATGACCATCCTAAAAACCCCCCAAGACCCCCCTCAAAACCCCCCAGGACCCCCCCCCACCTCGGAGGAACCGGGGCGAGCCGGGTGCTGGCGCAGGCGCAGGCGGACGGGGGAGGCCACCTCCTCCGAGGACGTCCCCGAGGGGGGGTCGCTCTCCCCATCCGAACCCATCCGCCCCTCCTCTGCCCCTGCCTCTGGGGAGGGGGGGGGGGGGGGGGGCGTCAGGGCACCCCAAAACCCCCAGGGAACCCCTCAGGTCCCCAGGGACCACCCCCCCAAAAGTCAAAGGATTTTCCCCCCCCCCAACCCCAAAGCCCCCTGTGTCCAGCCCCCAGGGCCCCCCCCCCAACTCCAAAGCCCCCAAAGACCCCCCCAGGTCCCCAGGTCACTCCCCAAATACCCCCCCCAGGGCCCCCCAAAATCCCTTGGGACCCCCCCAGGGTCCCCCCAATTCCCCCCCCCCCCCCAGGGACAGAGGACACAGGGGGAATAGATGGGGGACACGGGGGGGTCAGAGGGGGACATGGGGGGGGGGGACATGGGGACAGATCATCTGGGTATGGGGGGGGCGGATGGGGGGGACGTGGGGACATTTAAGGGGGACATGGGGACATTTGGGGGGGACATGGGGACATTTGGGGACAGATGGGGGGACACGGCGGGGGGGGGACATGGGGACGTTTAAGGGGGACATGGGGACATTTGGGGGGCACATGGGGACCTGGGGACAGATGGGGGGATGTGGCGGGGGGGGGGGACATGGGGACATTTGGGGGGGACATGGGGACCTGGGGACAGATGGGGGGATGTGGCGGGGGGGGGGACATGGGGACGTTTAAGGGGGACATGGAGACATTTGGGGGGGACATGGAGACCTGGGGACAGATGGGGGGACATGGCGGAGGGGGGGGACATGGGGACATTTGGGGGGGACATGGGGACACGGGGGGGACGTGGGGACAGGGGACCTGGGGATGGGGAGGGGCAGATGGGGGGGACACGGGGGGGGACACGGGGGGGGACGCGGAGGCAGGTGGTGGCACGGGAGGGGACATGGGGACAGGATACGGGGACAGATGGAGGGACACGGGGGGGGGCGTGGGGACAGATGGGGACATGGCGGGGGGGGAAGGGGGGGCACCCCCTGAAGCCCCACAGCCCCCCCTCTTAAAGGGCCAGGCACCCTTGAAACCCCACAGCTCCTCCTCTTAAAGGGCCAGGCACCCTCCTCAAGCCCCACCCCAATTCCCTTAAAGGGCCAGGCACCCCACCAACCCATGCCCCAGCCCTCTTAAAGGGCCAGGCGTCCCCTCAAGTCCCACCCCCTGCTGCCTTAAAGGCACAGGCACCTCTCCAGCCTCTTAAAGGGACAGGCACCTCCCTCAATCTCCAACCCAGCCTCTTAAAGGGGCAGGCACCTCTCCAGCTTCTTGAAGGAGCAGGCATCCTCTTAAAGGGACAGGCACCTACTCCCAATCCTCACACCCCCCCCCCCCCCAGGCCTCTTAAAGGGGCAGACACTTCTCCAGTTTCTTAAAGGGGCAGGCACCCCCTCGACCCCCAACCCCAGCTGTCTTAAAGGGCCAGGCATCCTCTTAAAGGGCCAGGCATCCTCTTAAAGGGCCAGGCAACCCCTCTGGAGCCCCACAACCCTGGCCTGTTAAAGGCGCAAGCACCTTTTTAACCTCTTAAAGAGACAGGCACCTCTCTAGCTTCTTAAAGGCACAGGCACCCTCTCTCAAGGCCCACTCCCAGCTTCTTAAAGGGCCAGGCACCTCCCTAGCCTCTTAAAGGGGCAGGCACGCTCTCGACCCCCAACCCCAAGCTCTTAAAGAGACAGGCACCCCCTGCTCCCTGAGTCTCTTAAAGGCCCAGGCGCTCTCCAAGCCCTCCCCTAGCCTTCTTAAAGGGACAAGCACCCCCTCCAAAGCAGCAGGGCTCTCCCCTTAAAGGGGGGGTGGGGTCCCCCTTAAAGGGGCAGGGTGCCCCTTAAAGGGCCAGCGCTCACCGCTGTCGCTGCCGTGGCCGTCGCGGGGCTCCCCCAGGCTCTTCTCGGGGGCGCGGCCCCCCCGCAGCGTCATCGACAGCTGCCGCTTGATCTTCTTCATCCGGTCCATGGCGGAACCCTGGCGGGGGGGAACCGGGACACCTGGGTCCCTCTGGCACACCTGGGACCCCCCCCAACCTCTGGGACCCCCCCAAACCTCTGGGACCCCCCCCCAAACCTCTGGGACCCCCCCAGAACTCTTGGGTCCCCCCAGAACTCTTGGGTCCCCCCCAAACCCCAGGGTCCCCCCCCAACCTCCTGGCCCACCCCAAACTCCTGCCCTGCCCCCCCCAGACTCCTGGGTCCCCCCAAACTCCTGGATCCCCCCCAAACTCCTTCTGCCTCCCCCAAGCTCCCGGGTCCCCCCAAAATCCTTCTCCCCCCCCCCAGATTTCTGGCTCCCCTCAAACTTCTGCCCCCCCCAAACTCCTGGGTCCCCCCAAACTTCTGCCCACCCCCCCCAAACTCCTGGGTCCCCCCAAACTCCTACTCACCCCCCCAAACTCCTGGATTCCCCCCAAACTCCTTCTGCCTCCCCCAAGCTCCCGGGTCCCCCCAAAATCCTTCTCTCCCCCCCCAGATTTCTGGCTCCCCCCAAACTTCTCCCCCCCCCCAAACTCCTGGGTCCCCCCAAACTCCTGCTCACCCCCCAAACTCCTGGATCCCCCCAAAATCCTTCTGCCTCCCCCAACCTCCCGGGTCCCCCCAAAATCCTGCTCACCCCCCCAAACTCCTGGATCCCCCCAAAATCCTTCTGCCTCCCCCAAACTCCCAGGTCCCCCCAAAATCCTTCTCCCCCCCCCCAGGTTTCTGGCTCCCCTCAAACTTCTGCCCCCCCCCCAACTCCTGGGTCCCCCCAAACTTCTCCCCCCCCCAAACTCCTGGGTGCCCCCAAACTCCTGCCGCCCCCCAAACTCCTGCTCACCCCCCCAAACTCCTGGGTCCCCCCAAACTCCCGGGTCCCCCCAAAATCCTGCTCACCCCCCCAAACTCCTGGATCCCCCCAAAATCCTTCTGCCTCCCCCAACCTCCCGGGTCCCCCCAAAATCCTTCTCCCCCCCCCAGATTTCTGGCTCCCCCCAAACTTCTGCCCCCCCCCCCAAACTCCTGGGTCCCCCCAAACTTCTCCCCCCACCCCCAAAACTCCTGGGTCCCCCCAAACTCCTGCTCACCCCCCCAAACTCCTGGATCCCCCCAAATCCTTCTCCCCCCCCCAGATTTCTGGCTCCCCCCAAAATCCTTCTCCCCCCCCCAGATTTCTGGCTCCCCCCAAACTTCTGCCCCCCCCCAAACTCCTGGGTCCCCCCAAACTTCTCCCCCCACCCCCAAAACTCCTGGGTCCCCCCAAACTCCTGCTCACCCCCCCAAACTCCTGGATCCCCCCAAAATCCTTCTGCCTCCCCCAACCTCCCGGGTCCCCCCAAAATCCTTCTCCCCCCCCCCAGATTTCTGGATCCCCCCAAACTCCTTCCCCTCCCTCCCCCGCAACGTCCTGGCTCCCCCCAAACTTCTGCCCCCCCCCCAAACTCCCGGATCCCCCCAAAATCCTTCTCCCCCCCCCCAGATTTCTGGCTCCCCCCAAACTTCTGCCCCCCCCCCCCAAACTCCTGGGTCCCCCCAAACTCCTTCTCCCCACCCCCCCCAAACTCGCCCCCCCCCTTTGGCTGACCCTGGGCGTGGCCAACGGGGGCGTGGCCAACGGGGAGGCGTGGCCAACGGGGGCGTGGCCTCCTCACCACCCCCCAGCCACCTCCACACAGGCCTGGGGCGGGGGGGGGAGGCCCGGCCTGAGGAGAGCCGGGGAAGGGGGGGGGTCCCGGGGAATAAAAGGGGGTTTTCTCCCCCCCCCCCCGCACCCCCGTTACCGGCTCAACGGCGCGGGGCCTCCCAAAAATCCTCGGCCATGGCGGGGCCGGGCCCGACCCCGCGGGCGGCTCCGGGGGGGGCCGGGCCGGGCCGGGCCCGGGTGAGGAGGAGGAAGCGGCGGCGACTCAAAATGGCGGCGGGAGGGGCGGGGCCGGGTGACGTTGGAGGAGGAGGGGGAAGGGGCGGGGCGGAGGCAGGGAGGGGGGGAGAGAGGAGGCTCGGCGGGGCGGGGCTGGGGGGAAGGGGCGGGGCTTGGGAGGGAGGGCACGCCCACCTGCGGGAGGGGCGGGGCGGGGCGCTCCCCGCGTGCCTCGGTCCTCTAATGGGGGGGTGGGGGGGGGGGGTCAGCCCGGATGACGTCAGGCGCGGCTGGGGACCACCCCCCCCAACTTCAACCAATAGGAAATTCCCTCCCCTCCCCCCGCCCCTGACCCCGCCCCCTGACCCCGCCCCCTAAGGCTGGAGGCAGCTGGGAAAGACCCTGGAGGGGGTGGGGAACCCCAAAAGAGGCCCCGCCCCTTTTCCTGGGGCGGGGGGGGGGGGGGGTCACCAGGGTTCCTCTGAGGTTACTCATAGGTTACACCGGGGTTACTGATAGGCTGCTCCCGGGTTGCTCCGATGTTCCCCAGTGTTTACTCGTCGGTTACTCCGGGGTTACTGATAGGCTGCTCCCGGGTTGCTCCAATGTTACCCAGTGTTTACTCATTGGTTACCCCGGGGTTACTGATAGGCTGCTCCCGGGTTGCTCCGATGTTACCCAGTGTTTACTCATCGGTTACTCCGGGGTTACTGATAGGCTGCTCCCGGGTTGCTCCGATGTTACCCAGTGTTTACTCATCAGTTACTCCGGGGTTACTGATAGGCTGCTCCCAGGTTGCTCCGATGTTACCCAGTGTTTACTCATCAGTTACTCCGGGGTTACTTGTTGGTTACTCCTACGCCCCCCACACATGGGAACCCCCCCCCGACTCCCCAACATTCTTTACACCAGGTTTACTCCTGCTTTACAAACACTTCTCCTCCCCGCCCCCGCCTCACGGCTGCTGCGTGAGTTACTCACAGGGTTTCACAGGGGTTACTCACTGCTTGAGTGAGCCGTCCTTTTTGGCCCCCCCCCGCCCCAATTGGGTCCTACAGGAGGTTTACGCTCCACTTTGGCTTTACTCTCTCATTCCCACCACCTGGGTTACCCTGGAGTATTTACACCACCTTTACAAGCACTTTACCCCCCCCCCCCCCGCCCTACAGCTTTCACCCCACCTCCCTTCCCCCCCGCTTTACACACTTTCTTTATCCTTTTTACATCCATTTCTCTCATTTACTCATAGTTTACATACAGTTTACTCCTTTTTTTTTACACCTGGTTTCCCCCCACCCACAGTGGCTTCACCCATGGCCCCCCCCAAGGATTACTCACACTTTACACAGGGTCTACTCCAATATTGTGACACCGCTGGGGAGGGGGGTGCATACCCCCACCACATGTCCCCTCACCTGCATATTCCTCACCACCTTACTCCAGGTTTATACATACCTCACCCTAGCTTTACACATGCTTTGCTCCAGCTTTACACACGCTTTAGCTTTGCACATGCTTTCCTCTGGCTTTACACACTTTTCTCCAGATTTACATCCACCTTACTCCAGGTTTACGTTTGCGCTGCTCCAGGCTTACACATACTTGTTCTGGATTTGCACGCACCTTACTCCAGGTTTAAACACACATTGGTCCGGGCTTACACACATTTTACTCCAGCTTTACACATGCCTTACTCCAGGTTTACAAACACTTTACTCCAGCATTACACGCACGTTACTCCAGGCTTACACACGCGTTACTCCAAGCTTACACGCATTTTACTCAGGATTATCCGGGCTGAGGAAGCGACCCGGGCGTCTGAGGTGGGCACGTCCGAGGTGGGCGTGGCCTGAGGCTGTCAGGGGTCAGAGGTCGTTGGAGGGTCCTGGAGACCTTGGAGCTCCCGTAGACCCTGGGGGGGGAGGGGCACAGGGTTATGGGGCGGGGGAGGGGCAGGAGGACCCTGCCCCCCCCAGGGGGCGGGAACAAGGCATCCGGGGAGGTGGGTCTACGGCATCCAGGGGGGCGGGGTTACCTCCAGCACCAGCCTGATGTGCGCCCGGATCTTGGCCCCGTCCCGCGTCAGGGATTCGCTGAGCCTGGGGGGGGAGGAAAGGGTGTGGCCTCAGGGGGGGCAGAGCCACACACACCCTCCCATATGGGGGTGGAGCCTCCCTGATATGGGGGTGGTGCCTGCAGAGGAGGTTGGGCCGGTCACCCTTATTTGGTGACGGGGAAAGGATGTGGCCTCCATGAGGGGGGCGTGGCCTGGCTAAGGTGGGTGGGGCTTAGTGGGGCCGTGGTCTTCTCGAGGGGAGGGCGTGGCTTGCCCAGCCCAGAGCTGCACCTAGAGACTCATGGGCTGGCTCAGGGGGGAGGGCGTGGTTGAGGGGGCGTGGCTTAGGAGAAAGAGGAGGGGCTTTGGCCCAGGGTTGTGGCCAGTCGGGGGGGCTGGTGGGGGCGTGGCCTTGGCGGGGGCGGGGCTTCTCATGCAAGGTGTCTTCTCAAGCCACCCCAGAGAGACTCATGGCTGAGTGCGGGGAGGTGGAGCCTGTTTGGGGGGCGTGGCCTGTTGTGGATGGGTGGTCTGATTGGGGGCGGGGTTTAACCACACCCAGCACCTCCTGCAGCCACTCCCCCATGGAGCCTCTTGGGTGTCTATAGGGGTGGGTGGGGTCTGACTTGGGGGCACGCCCTGAAGGAGGGGGTGTGGCCTTTGCAGGGGGTGTGGCCTCATGGGGCGTGGCCTCATGGGGCGTGGCCTATTGACCCAGGAGCTTCCTTCAGCTGCTTCTACAGAGCCTCACCACTTTGGGGGGGGTGGCCCCTATCATGGGGGGGGGGTGGAGCCTTTGGGAGGAAAGGGGCGTGGCCAAACCTTAAGGGCATGGCCAGGGCGGGGTCAGGGCGTGTCTTACCGGTCGAGGAGGCGGCTGCGCCGATCGAGGTGACGCAGCGCCTCGGGCAACGTCAGCTCCGCAAAGAACCCGTAGCCCAGAGCCACGAAAACTCGCTGGGGGGATGGTCTGGGGGGGGGAAATGACATGGGAGGGGTTAGGGGGGGTCTGGGGGGGGGGGGGTCAGGGGGGTCCGGGGGGGTTATAGGGTCATTTTGGGGGTCCTGGGGGTGGGGTGGGGTCCCCAGGGGGGGTATTGGGGTCTCAGGCGGGGCCTGGGAGGGGTCCTGAGGTTATTTTGGGGGTCCCTGGGGGGGTCAGGGTGGCACTGGGGGGTATGGGGTCATTTTGGGGGTCGGGGGGGGGGGGACACCCCGGGGGGGGGCAGGGTAGCCTTGGGGGTTATGGGGTTATTTTGGGGGTCATGGGGGGGTGGTTGGGGGTCCCTGGGGGAGGCTAAGAGGGATTTGGGGATCCCTGTGGTGTTCGGGGGGGGGGATTTGGGGGTACCTGAGGGTGGGGGTTTTTTTTGGGGGGGGGGGGGGGCCCAGGGGGCAAATTTGGGGATCCCAGGGAGTTTTTTGGGGATTTTGGGGTGTATTTGGGGCAGGTCCCAGGAGATTTTTGGGGTGCCCCCCCCGCCCCCCCCAAACTCACACTTCTGCCGTGACGAAGAAATTGCAGCCGAGGTCGACCTGGGTGCGCAGGGGGGTGGGCGCCTCCTGAGGGGGGGGCGACACTCAGCACCCCCAAATCCCCCCCCAACCCCCCAAAATACCCCCCCAAATCCCCCCCCGGGACCCACAAATACCCCGCCACACCCCCTAAAAAACCCCCACCCCTTAAATACCCCCCAAATCCCCCCCCACCTCCCAAAATACCACCCCTACACCCCCAAATCCCCCGCAGCACCCCTAAATCCCCCCCAACCTCCCCAAAATACCCCCCCAAATCCCCCCCCGGGACCCACAAATACCCCACCACACCCTCTAAAATACCCCCCACCCCCTAAAATACCCCCTCCAATCCCCCCCCGGGACCCACAAATACCCCGCCACACCCCCTAAAATACCCCCCACCCCTTAAAATACCCCCCAAATCCCCCATGGGATCCCCAAATGCCCCCCAGCACCCCTAAATCCCCCCCAACCTCCCCAAAATACCCCCCAAATCCCCCATGGGACCCCCAAATCCCCCCCAGCACCCCTAAATCCCCCCCAATCCCCCCAAATACCCCCCCCAATCCCCCCCCGGGACCCACAAATACCCCACCACACCCTCTAAAATACCCCCCACCCCCTAAAATACCCCCCAAATCCCCCCCCGGGACCCACAAATACCCCACCACACCCCCTAAAATACCCCCCACCCCCTAAAATACCCCCCAAATCCCCCATGGGACTCCCAAATGCCCCCCAGCACCCCTAAATCCCCCCCAATCCCCCAAAATACCCCCCCCAATCCCCCCCCCGGGACCCACAAATACCCCACCACACCCTCTAAAATACCCCCCACCCCCTAAAATACCCCCCAAATCCCCCGGGGGACCCCCAAATCCCCCCCACCTCCCAAAACACCCCCCCCCTACACCCCCAAATGCCCCCCCACCTCCCCAAAATACCCCCCTAAATCCCTCTCCGGGACCCCCAAATACCCTCTGACCTCCCCCCGCCCCAAATCCCCCCTCCCACCCCCTGGTCCCTTCCCAGGCCCCGCCCCTTAAGCCCCGCCCCCCCGGCGGCCCCGCCCACCTGGAGGCGGGCCAGGGCGGTGCGGAGCTGCAGCACCTGGGCCTGCTGCTCGAAGACGCCGTCCCGCTGCTCCTGCACCCGCCTGTAGGGGGCGCTGTTGGCCTCGGGGGGGAGGAGCATGGAGGGGTGGGGGCGTGGCCTCGAGGGGGGCGTGGCCTCAAAGGGGGCGTGGCCAGATGCGACTGGGAAAGGGGGTGTGGATGGAAAGGGGGGGCGGAGCTGGAGGAGACGTCGGGGGGGCGTGGCCGGGGGTGAGGAGGCGGCTAGGATTGGGGGGTGGAGGCGGATGGGGCGTGGCCAGCACGCGTGGGCGGGGTCAGAGCATGACCAGCCCGGTGTGGCCAGGGAGGGGGCGGGGCTGGAGAGCTGCGGGGTGGAGCTTAGCGACACACGCGGGGGGGGGGGGGCACCGAGAAAGGAATGTGGGGGTGGGGAAAGGGGCGTGGGCGTGGTTATGAATGGTGGGCGTGGCTAGAATGGGGGCGTGGCCAGACACGAAACGGGGGCGTGGCCAAAACCGCAGCGGGGTGGGGAGATCAGAATTCGGGGGGTCCCGGTACCGGGGGGGGCGGGGGGGACACGACCAGGGGGCGGGGTCCGAGAGGGAGGCGTGGCCAGGAGGGGTGGGCGGGGCGGAGGGGGGCGGGGCGCCGCCGTCACGTACCGCAGGTCGCGCTGCAGCACGTCGCTGACGAACGCCTCGTAGCGCTGCGCCTTCCCCGCCGCCGCCATCGCCGCCGCTACGTCATCGCGCCGCGACGGGGCGGGGACGCGTCATCGCCGCGCGACGCGCCCGGAAGTGGGGGGGGGCGGGGGGGGAAGCGGCGCAAGGCGGGGACGGCGGGGGGCGGGGCTAGAGGGGCCTGATGCCCCGCCCCCCCGATCTATAGGGGCTGGAACCGCCCCCCGCGGGTCTGTGCGGTCCGCAGGCCCCGCCCCCGGCCCTATAGGAGCTGTACTCCCCCCTCCAGGTCTGTAGGGCCTATACTCCCTCCCACACACTTCTATAGGGTCCACAGGCCCCTTCCCCAATCCTATAGGGCCTATACTCCACACACACACTTCTATAGGGTCCACAGCCCCCTTCCCCAGTTCTATAGGGCCTATAGTCCCCCCCACACACACTTCTATAGGGTCCATAGGCTCCTTCCCCAGGTCTGTAGGGCCTATACGCTCCCACACACACACTTCTATAGGGTCCACAGGCCCCTTCCCCAGGTCTGTAGGGCCTATACTCCCACACAAACACTTCTATAGGGTCCACAGGCCCCTTCCCCAATCCTATAGGGCCTATACTCCACACACACACTTCTATAGGGTCCACAGGCCCCTTCCCCAGGTCTGTAGGGCCTATACTCCCTCCCACACACTTCTATAGGGTCCACAGGCCCCTTCCCCAATCCTATAGGGCCTATACTCCCTCCCACACACTTCTATAGGGTCCACAGGCCCCTTCCCCAGTCCTATAGGGCCTATACTCCCCACACACACACTTCTATAGGGTCCACAGGCCCCTTCCCCAGTCCTATAGGGCCTATACTCCCACACACACACTTCTATAGGGTCCACAGGCCCCTTCCCCAGGTCTGTAGGGCCTATAGTCCCACACAAACACTTCTATAGGGTCCACAGGCCCCTTCCTCAGTTCTATAGGGCCTATACTCCCACACACACACACTTCTATAGGGTCCACAGGCCCCTTCCCCAATCCTATAGGGCCTATACTCCACACACACACTTCTATAGGGTCCACAGGCCCCTTCCCCAGGTCTGTAGGGCCTATACTCCCTCCCACACACTTCTATAGGGTCCACAGGCCCCTTCCCCAGGTCTGTAGGGCCTATAGTCCCACACAAACACTTCTATAGGGTCCACAGGCCCCTTCCCCAATCCTATAGGGCCTATACTCCCTCCCACACACTTCTATAGGGTCCACAGGCCCCTTCCCCAGTCCTATAGGGCCTATACTCCCCACACACACACTTCTATAGGGTCCACAGGCCCCTTCCCCAGTCCTATAGGGCCTATACTCCCTCCCACACACTTCTATAGGGTCCACAGGCCCCTTCCCCAGGTCTGTAGGGCCTATACTCCCACACAAACACTTCTATAGGGTCCACAGGCCCCTTCCTCAGTTCTATAGGGCCTATACTCCCACACACACACACTTCTATAGGGTCCACAGGCCCCTTCCCCAATCCTATAGGGCCTATACTCCACACACACACTTCTATAGGGTCCACAGGCCCCTTCCCCAGTTCTGTAGGGCCTATACTCCCACACACACACACTTCTATAGGGTCCATAGGCTCCTTCCCCAGGTCTATAGGGCCTATACTCCACACACACACTTCTATAGGGTCCCCAGCCCCCCCCCCGGCTCTATAGGGGCTGTAACCCCCCTCTCCAGCTCTATAGGCTCCATATGCCCCCCCCCAGGTCTATAGGTTCTATACTCCTCCTTCCACTTCTATAGGGTCCACAGCCCCCCCCGGCTCTATAGGGGCCGTAACCCCCCTCCCAGGCTCTATATAGGCTCCATACCCCCCCCCAGTTCTATAGGGTCCATACCCCCCCCCAGTTCTATAGGGTCCATACCCCCCCCATGTCATACCCCCCCCCCCCCAGCAGTGAGGCAGCAGCAGCAGCTCAGGGGGGTTTATTGCCCCTCCCCCTCCCCTCCCAGCGACAGGGGGGCGGGGCTAAGCGCAGAAAGAGGCGGGGCTTAACGGGGGCGGGGCGGGCACACACCACACATCACGAGCGCACGCGGGACGTCTCCTCCCCCCCCTCCCCTCCCCCCCCAAAAAGGGGGGCGGGGTGGGCGGGGCTTGAGGGTACAGGCGGGGGGGGGAGGGGGGGGCCCCCCCAAATGCCGGGGTGCCCCCACGGGGGGGTCGCGGCCCCCCCGGCCCCCCCTCAGTCGGCGAAGAGGCTGGCGAAGCTCTGCCGCAGGGAGCGGATGCTCTCGGCCCCTCCCTGCTCGGGGGCGGGGCTAGGAGGGGGGGGCGTGGTCAGCAGGGGGTGGGCCACCCAGGCCCCGCCCACGGGACCCAGCGTGGCCCCGCCCCCCCCGCCTCCAACTTACCTGGGGGGTTGGGCTCCGCTGGGTTTGGGGGCCAAGGTCGGTTTGGGGGCGAGGGGCGGGGCTTGGGGGCGGGGTTGGCGCGTGGTGGGCGGGGCTTGGGGGCCCGGCGGGCGGGGCTGAGCGGCGGTGGGTGGGGCGTGGGAGCGGGGCTGGGGGGATCCCGGGAGGCGGGGCTGGGGGGAGGTGGGGGGGGCTTGAGGGCGGGGCTGGGGGGAGGTGGGCGGGGCCTGAGGGCGGGGCTGGGGGGAGGTGGGTGGAGCCTGAGGGCGGGCTTGAAGAGGGGTGGCTGGGCCTGGAGAGCGGGGCTGGGGGGAAGTGGGCGGGGCCTGAGGGCGGGGCTGCATGCCAGCAGGCGGGGCTTGGGGGCGGGGCTGCACGGCAGGCGGGGCTGGTGGGCGGGGTTGTGCGGCAGGAGGCGGGGTCTGGGGGCGGGGCTGTGGGCCGGGGGGGCGGGGCTGGGCCACTGAAGGAGACACCGTGGGGCGGGGCTGAGAGGAAGTGGGCGGGCCTTGTGGGCGGGGCTGCGGAGAGGTGGGTGGGGCTTGTGGGCGGGGCTGCCCAGCAGCAGGTGGGGTCTGGGGGCGGGGCTGCGGGCCCAGAGGGCGGGGCTGGGCAGGGCCTCGCGGTGGGGCGGCGCCCGGTGAGGCGGGGTGCGGTGAGGCCCCGCCTCCCGGAGGGCGCGGTTGCCCTTGAGGTGAGGGGCGGGGCTGGGCGGGGCCAGATGGCGGTGGAGCCCCTGTGGGGGGAGGGAGAGAAACAGTTAAGAGGGGCGGGGCTTGGAGGGGGACCCCAAATGGGAGGGGCTTAGGGTTTTGGGGGGGTCCCCAAATTGGGGGGGGGTCCCAGGAAGGTTGGGGGGGTCTCCAGGTTTTTTGGGGGGGTCCCAAATTTTGGGGGGGTCCCAGGGTGGTTGGGGGGGTCTCCAGGTTTTTGGGAGGTCCCAGAGTTTTGGGGGGGGGGGGTCACTCACCCTGGGGTGGGGGACGCTGCTGGGGGGGGGTCCCCGGCCGGGAGGACCCTGATGTCGCCGGCATCTGTGGGGCAGAAAGAGGGGGGGGTGGGGTCATGACCCCACCCATGGGACCCACCCCCAAAACTTGGGGGGGCTCCTGGAGGACTCGGGGGGGTCCTGGAGGACTTGGGGGGGGTCCTGGCAGATTTGAAGAAGTTGAGGGGGGGGGTCTTTAGGGGTGGGTGTCTGTGGGGGTGATACCTGTGGGCGTGGCCGTGCAGGGGAGGGGCTCCGTGGGCGGGGCAGCTCCGCCCTCATCCGCTCCAACACCAGTTCCACGATGCGGGCCCGATCCTCGGCCGCTCCCGGTCCCAGCAACGGCATCCAGGAGCCCAGCACCTATGGGGGGGGGGGGGCATCCGAGGGTGGGGGGGGGGGACACCCAGGTTTTGGGGGTGGGGGGCACCCAGGGGGTGGGGGTGGGGACGCAGGGGGGACACACACCCAAATTGGAGGGGAGGCACCCAGGTTTTGGGTGGGGGGGATGCAGGCATTGGGTAGGGGGATGCAGGTTTTGGGTGGGGGCGCCAGGTGATGGGGGGGGGGCACCCAGGTTTTGGGGGGCACCCAGGGGTTGGGTGGGGGGAGACCCAGGTTTTGGGGGTGGGCACCCAGGTGATGGGTGGGGGGACCCAGGTGTTCGTTGGGGGGTCCCAGGTTTTGGGTGGGGGGTCCCAGGTGTTGGGTGGGGGGTTCCCAGGTGTTGGGGGGGGCACCCAGGCGTCGGGTGCTGACCTGGACGATGTGCTCCCGCCCGTCGGGCCCCCGCAGAGCCTCCACCCCGCAGATGTCGACGCCCCCAAAGAGGCGGGCGCAGGCATCCACCCAACCACGGTGCCTGGTGGGGAAAGGGGGGGTGGAGCCTCAGTTGGCCACGCCCACCATCTGAGGACATGCCCCTCAGCCTGACCACGCCTCTTTGTGCATGGGGACACACACCCCTAGGGTACTACCCCATGGGAAACAGCCCCCCAGCCACACCCCTTTCTCTCAGCCACGCCCCCAAGCCACACCCATCTAGCCACACCCCTTCACCCTAGCCCACGCCCCCTTTCCCCATTGCCCCTTCTCTTCCCCATAGCCCCACCCCTTCCCTCAGCCCCACCCTGCAGCCCCACCCAGCCGGTGAAGCCCCACCCCTTTCCGTGGGCCAAGCCCCGCCCCCTGCCACTCACCGTGGGCTCAGGGCCACCGGCTCCATCTGGGTCCCCTCCCCGGGGGGGTCCCCGGCCACCAGTGGCCACCTGGGGAGGGCGGGGGGGGGGAACACAGCGGGGTGAGGGGGGGCTCGGCTGCGTCCCCTCCCCCCGCCACCTCCCCCCGTGTCCCCCATCCCCCCCCTGCACCCCCAATCACCCCCCATCCCCCCACGACCCCCATTTGTCCCCACACCCCCATCTCCCCCCGTGTCCCCAACACCCCCCACGTCCCCACACCCCCCCAGTGTCCCCGTGTCTCCCCCCCACGCCCCCACATCCCCCCCAGCCCCATGTCCCCCCCATGTCCCCCCCATGTCCCCAATGTCCCCCCATCCCCAATGTCCCCCCTGTGTCCCCACGTCCCCCCACGTCCCCACACCCCCCCAGTGTCCCCAGTGTCCCCCGTGTCCCCGTGTCCCCTCCACGTCCCCACGCTCCCCCCATGTCCCCGATGTCCCCCCCGTGTCCCCAATATCCCCCTGTGTCCCCACGCCCCCCCATGTCCCCACGCCCCCCCGTGTCCCCACACCCCCCCCATGTCCCCGATGTCCCCCCCGTGTCCCCACGCCCCCCCGTGTCCCCGATGCCCCCCCCTCACCGCAGGGCCCTGTACTCCTCCCCGATCCGTTGCACCCGCAGGCGTTGGCCCCCCCCCGGGACCCCCTGGAGGAGGAGGGCCCCCGCCCGGGCCCCGCCCATGGCCCCGGCCACCGCCCCCAAGGCCTCCGGCGTCCCCACCCGCACCTGCAGGGGGAGAGGGGGGGGGGAGGAGACAACGGAAGACACGCCCCTCCCCGGACACACCCACGTGTGACACGCCCACCCCCCCCAATCAGTCCTACACCCCCCTCCGTGGGGATTCTCTGCAGGCCTGGGGGCGGAGACACTGCTAAGCCACACCCCGATGCGGGCCACGCCCCTATAGGCCACACCCAAAGAGGCCACACCCAAAGAGGCCACACCCCCAATGGCCACACACACACCCCATAGGGCCCATCTCACCCCCCCACATATGCATGTGGGTGGGGCATCATAAGGCCACGCCCACTTGAGGTCACACCCACCCCGTGTAGGATGGGGTCACGCCCACACGTGCCCTGCCCCGCGGGGGCACGCCCCCTCGAGGCCACGCCCCCCCGCCTCCCGGGTTGCTCAGGGAGGGGAGGGGCTTGTCAGGGAAGGGGCGGGGCCTCACCTTGCCCACCCCTGCGGGGGCGGGGCTGAGCATCACCGTCATGGGGAAGGTGGGGGCCGTCAGCTTGGGGAGCCCCCAGTTACACCAGTGCTCCCAGTTACCCCCCAGCGACCACCCAGTGCTCCCAGTCCCGGTTACCCCCAGTCCCCTCCCAGTTGCCCCCAGTCCCATCCCAGTTGCCCCCAGTCCCCTCCAAATCCCTCCCAGTTGCCCCCAGTCCCCTCCCAGTTGCCCCCAGTCCCCCCCGAATCCCTCCCAGTTGCCCCCAGTCCCATCCCAGTTGCCCCCAGTCCCTTCCCAGTTGCCCCCATCCCCTCCAAATCCCTCCCAGTTGCCCCCAGTCCCTTCCCAGTTGCCCCCAGTCCCTTCCCAGTTGCCCCCAGTCCCCTCCAAATCCCTCCCAGTTGCCCCCAGTCCCTTCCCAGTTGCCCCCATCCCCTCCAAATCCCTCCCAGTTGCCCCCAGTCCCTTCCCAGTTGCCCCAGTCCCATCCCAGTTGCCCCCAGTCCCTTCCCAGTTGCCCCCAGTCCCCTCCGAATCCCTCCCAGTTGCCCCCAGTCCCTCCCAGTGCTCACCAGTCCGCGGGGCCGGTTGCAGAAGCGCTGCGGGACCAGGGGAAAGGCTTCGGGACCCAGTTCCCGCTGCAGCCGTGCCAACTGGGCAAACTGGGAGCACTGGGAATGTCAGAGGAGGGGCGGGGGGGGGGGGGGGTGCGACAGCCCTGCCCGGCGCTCCCAGTCTGCTCCAGTACCCCTCCCAGGATCCTCCTGCTTCTCCCAGTGCCTCCCAGTACAGCGGCCATCCCTCGCAGTGCACCCAGCATCCGTCCCAGTGTCTCCCAGTTTGCTCCCAGTGCCCCCCCCCCGGTCCCCTCAGTTACCTCCCAGTCCCCCCCCAGTCCCTCCCAGACCCCCCCCAGCTCCCTCCCAGTGCCCCCCCATGTCCTCCCAGTGCCTCTCAATCCCCCCCCAGCCCCTTCCCAGTCCCTCCCAGACCCCCCCCCAGTCCCCCCAGTTGCCTCCCAGCCCCCCACTCCCCCCCCATTCCCCTCCCAGTGCCCCCCCATGTCCTCCCAGTCCCTCCCTAGACCCCCCCCAGTCCCCCCACTCCCCTCCCATTCCCCTCCCAGTGCCCCCCCAGCTCTCTCCCAGTGCCCCCCCCATGTCCTCCCAGTGCCTCTCAGCCCCCCCCCAGTCCCTTCCCAGTCCCTCCCAGACCCCCCCCCAGTCCCACCAGTGCCCCCCCAGTTCCCTCCCAGTGCCTCCCAGTCCCCTCCCAGTGCCCCCCCAGCTCTCTCCCAGTGCCCCCCCCATGTCCTCCCAGTGCCTCTCAGCCCCCCCCAGTCCCTTCCCAGTCCCTCCCAGACCCCCCCCAGCCCCCCAGTTGCTTCCCAGCTCCCTCCCAGCCCCCCATTCCCCCCCCAGCTCCCTCCCAGTGCCTCCCAGTCCCCTCCCAGTGCCCCCCCCATGTCCTCCCAGTCCCTCCCAGACCCCCCCCAGTCCCCCCAGTTCCCTCCCAGTTCCCTCCCAGCCCCCCATTCCCCTCCCAGTGCCCCCCCATGTCCTCCCAGTGCCTCTCAGCCCCCCCCCAGTCCCTTCCCAGTATCTCCCAGTATCTCCCAGTATCTCCCAGTATCTCCCAGTATCTCCCAGTCCCCCACGCACCAAGCAGGGGGGATGAGCGAAGGCGTACAGGGCGGGGAGGGGGTCGGTACTGGGGACCCCCCCAGGTGCAGCCCCACCAGCAGCCGCCGCCCGGCGCCCTCCGCCCCCCCCTCGGGGGGGGGTTCCCGCACCAGCACGAAGTCGGGGCGCACCCGCCTGGGGGGGGGGGGGGAGGGGAGGGGGGTCAGGGGGGGACCCCAAACCCCCCCCCCCCCCCCACCACCCCTTCTTCAAGAGGGTGTACCCGGAAAAGTCGGACACCCCCCGCCGCACCCCAAAATGCGACCCTGCACCCCCAAAATCCCACCCTGCAGCCCAAAATTGGACCCTGCACCCCAAAATTGGACACCGGATCCTGAAATCCCACCCAACACCCCCAAAATCGACCCTGCACCCCAAAACCCCACCCTGCAGCCCAAAATTCGACCCTGCACCCCAAGATCCCACCCTGCACCCCAAAATTCCAGCTGGCCCCCCCCCAAAATCGACCCTGCACCCCAAAAGCCCACCCTGCACCCCATACTCCCCGCCTGGACCCCAAAATTGGAGACTGGATCCTGAAATCCCACCCAACACCCCAAAATCCCACCTGGCGCCCCAAAATTCGACCCTGCACCCCAAGATCCCACCCTGCACCCCAAAATTCCAGCTGGCCCCCCAAAAATCGACCCTGCACCCCAAAAGCCCACCCTGAACCCCATACTCCCCGCCTGGACCCCAAAATTGGAGACTGCACCCCAAAATCCCACCCACCACCCCACAATTCCAGCTGGCCCCCCAAAATCCCACCCTGCACCCCAAAATTCGACCCTGCACCCCAAAATTTGACCCTGCACCCCATACTCCCTGCCTGGACCCCAAAATTGGAGACTGGATCCTGAAATCCCACCCAACACCCCAAAATCCCACCCTGCACCCCAAAATTCCAGGTGGCCCCCCCCCAAATTTGACCCTGCACCCCATACTCCCTGCCTGGACCCCCAAAATCGACCCTGCCCCCCAAAATCCCAGCTGGCCCCCCAAAATCCCACCCTGCACCCCAAAACTCGACCCTGCCCCCCAAAATCCCACCCTGCACCCCAAAATTCGACCCCCAATTCCCCCCCCCGGGCCCCTTGTACCCCCAAAATCCCCCCCACGCCCCCAAACCTTCCCCTTTGCCCCCCAAACCCCCCCTTGACCCCACCAAATCCCCCCCCCAGAACCCCAAATTCACCCCCAAAATTGGGGGGTGCGGGGGGGGGGGTCCCCCAAAACCCACCTGGCCCCCCCTCGGGGGGTGTCGATGGTGACGCTGAGGGTGCCGTGGGTGGAGGCCACCAAGGAGAGCTCCGAAAACTGAGCCTGGGGGGGGACCCCAAAATTCAGGGGGGGACCCTAAAATCTAGGGGGGTCCCCAAAATCCGGGGGGGGACCCCAACCCCCCTCCGAATCCTCCCTGGGACCCCCCAACCCCCCCCTCCCCACCCTCTCTGAACCCCCAAATTGGAGGTTTAGGGAGCGCCCAAAATCTCGGGGGGGGACCCCAAAATCTCAGGGGGGACCCCAAAACCCAGGGGGGACCCCAAAACCCCTCCAGGGACTCCCCCCAAACCCCCCCTGAACCCCCAAAATGGGGCATCAGGCCCTACAGGTGGATCCCCGAACCTGTGGAGGACCCCAAAATCTCGGGGGACGCCCCCCCCCAATTTCAGGTAGCCCCCCCCCCAAAATCGGGGGGGGGGACCCCAAAAACTCACCTGCTCCACTCGCAGCTCCACGTCCCCGTGAACCGATTTACCCTTGAAGAGCTTCACCCTGGGGGGGGGGGGCAAGGGGGGGTACCCCAAAAGTGGGGGGGGTCCCAAAGCCCCCAAATAATCCCCCCAAAATAAGCCCCCCCCAAATGACCCCCCCAAAACCGACGCCCCCAAATCTGACCCCCCCCAGACCGCCCCCCCCAAATCCGCCGCCAACCAACTGCCCCCCCCAAAACCGCCCCCCCAAATCCACCCCCCCAAAGTGACCCCCCAAATCCAACCCCCCGACTCTGACCCCCCCAAGAGACCCCCCCAAATCCACCCCCCCAAATCCAACCCCCGCAATGTGACCCCCCCAAAGTGACCCCCCAAGTGACCCCCCCAAATCAAACCCCCCCAATCTGACACCCCCCAAGTGACCCCCCCAAATCCAACCCCCCCAAACGCCCCCCCCAAATCCAACCCCCGCAATCTGACCCCCCCAAAGTGACCCCCCCCAAATCCACCTCCCCAAAGTGACCCCCCCCAAATCCAACTCCCCCCAAATCTGGGCCCCCCAAGTGACCCCCCCAAATCCAACTCCCCCCAAATCTGACACCCCCCAAGTGACCCCCCCAAATCCAACCCCCCCAATCTGACACCCCCCCAAGTGACCCCCCCCCCAAATCCAACTCCCCCCAAATCTGGGCCCCCCAAGTGACCCCCCCAAATCCGACCCCCCCAAATCCAACCCCCCCAATCTGACCCCCCAAGTGACCCCCCCAAAATCCACCCCCCCAAAGTGACCCCCCCAAATCCAACTCCCCCCCAAATCTGGGCCCCCCAAGTGACCCCCCCCAAATCAAACCCCCCCAATCTGACCCCCCAAGAGACCCCCCCAAATCCAACCCCCCAAACGACCCCCCCAAAGTGACCCCCCCAAATCCATCCCCCCAAAGTGACCCCCCCAAATCCGACCCCCCCAATCTGACCCCCCCAAGTGACCCCCCCCAAGTGACCCCCCCCAACCCCCCCCCCCCAAGTGCCCCCCCCCCCCAGATTTGGGGGTTCCCCTACGTACCAGTCGGTGCCGGGGGGGGCGATGACGAGCAGGAGCGGGGGCTGGGGGGGGGTCCGGGGGGGTCTCCCCGCCCCTCCCCCCCCAGGACCCCCCCCCACCCCCGGCCCCGCCCCGGGGGGTCCCCTCCCCCCCCCCCCGCCAGGAAATTCCCATCCGACAGCCGCCGCCGCAGGTACTCCATCCCCCCTATAGGGGGTCGCTTTAGGGGGGGGGGGGCTATAGGGGGCTATAGGGGATGGGGGGGGGCCTGGAGGGGTGGGAGCTCTGGGGGTGGGGGGCTATAGGGGCCTATAGGGGGTGGGGGCTGGATGGGGGGGGCCTGGAGGGGTGGGGAGCTCTGGGGGTGGGGGGCTATAGGGGTCGGAGCTATAGGGGTGGGGGGGGGCTAGAGGGTCCTGCTGGAGGGGCAGGGAGCTATAGGGGTCTCCCTATAGGGGTTTGAGCTATAGGGTGTCTCCCTATAGGTGCCTACTGAGGGGATCGGGGACGAGGGGGGGTCATCTTATAGGGGCCCGCTATAGGGGTCAGGGGCTGGGGGGGGGGTCTGAGCTATAGGGGTTGGGGGCTTACTAGAGCGGTGTCACCCTATAGAGGCGAGCTATAGGGGTGGGGGCTATAGGGGGCTCGGCCCTATAGGGGTCTGGGTGCCTAGAGGGGGGCCTGTGCGGGGGACGGCCTCCCTGGGGCTATAGGGGGAGGCCCTATAGGGGGCGGAGCAGGGGGTCTATAGGGGACGAAAGGCCGGGAAGGGGGGGGAGGCTGCCCTATAGGAAAAGCTTGTGGAAGGGGGATAAAGGAGATGCGTCTGTAGGGGAGGGGGGGCTATAGGGGATGGGGGGGCTATAGGGGGCGGGGGCTATAGGGGAAGGGGGGCTATAGGGGAAGGGGGCCTATAGGGGATCTGTAGGGTAAGGGGGGCTATAGGGGAAGGGAGCTATAGGGGATGGGGATCTGTAGGGTAAGGGGGTCTATAGGGGAAGGGAGCTATAGGGGATGGGGAGCTATAGGGGATGGGGGCTATAGGGGATGGGGGTCTGTAGGGGTGGGGAGCTATAGGGGATGGGGGGGCTATAGTGGGCGGGGTCTATAGGGGAAGGGAGCTATAGGGGATGGGGATCTGTAGGGTAAGGGGGTCTATAGGGGAAGGGAGCTATAGGGGATGGGGGGGCTATAGGGGATGGGGGGGCTATAGGGGAAGGGGGTCTATAGGGGACGGGAGCTATAGGGGATGGGGAGCTCTGGGGAAGGGGGTCTGCAGGGGGTGGGTCTATAGGGGGGCGGAGCCCCTAAGGGGAAGGAGCCGCTATAGGGCGGGGTGCGGGGGCCCTGCCGGAGCCCTCCGGGGTCCCCTAGAGAAGCCCCTGGAGCCGCCCCCACCCCCACCCAGCCCCGGACCCCGCCCCGGAGCCGCCCCTTCCCCCGCCCCGCCCACATCCGGCCCCGCCCCCTTCCCCGTCGAGAAGCCGCCGGGGGGGGAGTGGCCCGGCCGTGACGTCAGAGGGCGCCCCGCCCGCCGCTCTGCAGAGGGGATGGGGCGGGGCCGGTGACGTCATGGCGGCCACCCCCCCACCCCCCCAAAAAAATTCGGGGCCGCGTCAGTTGCCGGGTGTTTATTGGGGGGGGAGGGGGAGAGTCGGGCGGGTGGGGGGGCTCCGGGGGGGAGGGGCCGTGACGTCACCGGGAGCATCAGTCCTCTGGAGGGGGGGAGGGGAGGAAGGGAAAAAGGTAAATGGGGGGGGAGGGCGGAGTCAGTCATCCAGCCCCTCCCCCTCCCACCACCCCCATAGGGGGGCCCGGAGCCCCGCCCCTCCCCCCCCATAGCAGACCCAGCACCCTGCCCCTCCCCCCCGAACCCCAACCCCCAGCCCCTCCCCCCCCAAGGAACCCCTTCACCCTGCCCCTCCCCCCTCCCAAAACCCAATCCCCTGCCCCTCCCCCTCCCCCAAACCCCAACCCCCAGCCCCTCCCCCCCAAGGAACCCCATCACCCTGCCCCTCCCCCTCCCCAAACCCCAACCCCCAGCCCCCCCCCACCCCAGGACCCCTCCCCCCCGGGTGACCCCGCTGACCCTCCGGGGCGGGGCAGGGCAGGGCGTGCAGACATGGCCGCCTCTCCTCCAGGCGCAGGAGCTGCCCCTCCAGGCGGGGGCAGCGGGGCCGGGCCGACCCCCAAAAGGTGACGTTGACGGGGGCGGCCGAGCCCACCGGGGTCACCGTCAGCCTGGGGGGGAGGGGGGGCCGTTAGACCCTGGGGAGTTGGGGGCGGGGGCAGGGCGGGGCGGCCCCGCCCCGAAGATCCGCCCTGGGCTTCCCCTAAGCCTAGAGAGTCTCTCGTGGCCCCAGAGAGCCCCCGTTGACCCTATAGAGCACCCATCGACCCCTACAGAGCGCCCGTTGACCCTATAGACCCTCCATTGACCCTATTGACCCTCCATTGACCCTATAGAACACCCATTGACCCTACAGAGCACCCATTGACCCTATAGACCCTCCATTGACCCTATGGAACACCCATTGACCCTACAGAGCCCCCAATGACCCTACAGAGCCCCATTGACCCTATAGACCTCTTATGGACTCTACAGAGCCCCCATTGACCCTATAGACCTCTTATGGACTCTACAGAGCCCCCATTGACCCTATAGACACTCCATTGACCCTATTGACCCTCCATTGACCCTATGGAACACCCATTGACCCTACAGAGCCCCCATTGACCCCATAGACCCTCCATTGACCCTATGGAATGCCCATGGACCCTACAGAGCCCCCAATGACCCTATAGACCTCCTATGGACCCTACAGAGCACCCGTTGACCCTATAGACCCTCCATTGACCCTAGAGACCCTCCATTGACCCTATGGAATGCCCATTGACCCTACAGAGCCCCCAATGACCCCATAGACCTCCATTGACCCTATGGAATGCCCATTGACCCTACAGAGCCCCAATGACCCTATAGACCTCCTATGGACCCTACAGAGCCCCCATTGACCCTATAGAATGCCCATTGACCCTACAGAGCCCCTCTTGACCCTATACACCTCCTATGGAGCCTACAGACCCCCTATTGACCCTATAGAGCCCTCATTGACCCTATAGAGCCTCTATGGACCCTATAGAACACTTGTTGACCCTACAGAGCGCCCGTTGACCCTATAGACCCTCCATTGACCCTATGGAATGCCCATTGACCCTACAGAGCCCCCATTGACCCTACGGACCCTCCATTGACCCTATAGAGCTCCCATTGACCCTACAGATCCCCCAGCCCCATAGCCCCCCCCTTTGACCCTATAACCCCCCCCATAGCCCCCATACGCACGGGTAGGCGGGGTAGATGGGCTGGCACTCCCGGGCGCGGCTACGGGTGGGGCTGGGCCCACACGGGGGGGTGCAGAGTCCCCAGGGGCTCCAGTCTGACCAGTTCCCTGGCACTGGGGGGGGACACAGGGCAGGGTCACCCTATAGGGTTGGGGGGTATGGGGTACCTATGGAGGGGGGAGGGGGTTCCCTAGGGGGGGCAGCAGGGGGTCCCTGTGGGGTGGCCGTGGGTCACTGTGGGCTCTCCACGGACCCCTATGGGGTGCCTGGGGGGCCCTATGGGGCAACTATGGGGTACTATAGGGTAGTCTCAGGAAGCTATAGGGTACTATAGGGCTGCTATAGAATGCTATGGGCTTCCAAAAGGGAGCTATAGGGCACCTATAGGGTTCCATAGGGCACCTGTAAGTGCTATAGGGCCCCCGTAGGGTTTCATAGGGTTGTTACAGGGCAGGTATAGGGTGCTATGGGGTACTATAGGGCAGCTATAGGGTGCTGTGGGGTACTACAGGGCAGCTATAGGGTGCTATGGGGTACTATAGGGCAGCTATAGGGTGCTATGGGGCTCCATAGGGCAGGTATGGGTTCCAAAGGCCACATATAGGGCCGCTATAGGGCAGCTATAGGGTGCTATGGGGTACTATAGGGCAGCTATAGGGTGCTATGGGGCTCCATAGGGCAGGTATAGGGTTCCAAAGGCCACATATAGGGCAGCTATAGGTTCCGGGGGGGGGAGTCACTCACGGAGGCAGTGGTGGACGTTGTAGCAGGCGCGAATCTGGATGGTGGCGACCCCCCCCTCCGCGCGGCAGGGGGGGCCCCCCGGCTTGCGCCCCACACATTCCCGCGTCCGCCGCTGCTGCCCCACGGCGGGCTCGCAGCTCTGCGCGCCCCACAGCGGCCGCTCGCAGGGGGTCCACTCGCCCCACGGGCCCCAGTGGGGCACAGCTGGGGGGCACACGGGGGGGGGGGGTCGGGTGGGGCTGTGGGGCACCCCATAGCACCCTCCTGACCCACACTTGGGGGGCACGGTGGGGGGGGGGAATAGAGGGGGTGTGCTATGGGGTGGGTGCCCCAGAGCGGAGGGGACGGGGGGCCCCGCGGCGCCCCCGACCCACGCTTGGGGGGCACCGGGGAGGGGGGTTATGGGGTGGGTGCCCCATAGCGGGGGGGGGGGCAGGGGCTGCCCCATGGCAAAGGGCGGGGTCACACGGTGCCCTATAGCTGCCCCATAGCAGCGGTCGGAGCGCCCCACCCTGGGGCTTAAGGGAAGCCCCGCCCCTCCCCAGGCCCTGCCCCCCATAGACCCCGCCCTCCCAGCCCCACCCCCTGGCCTGGCTCCCAGCCCTCTACCTCCCCAAGCCACGCCCCCTCCCTCCAAGCCCCGCCCCCTCTCCAAGGCCCCGCCCTCTCTCCCAGCTGCAGTTCCGCCCGCCCCCCCCGTGGTGCACAGGCACCTTCCCGGTTGGCAGAAGCCACGCCCCTTTCCCAGGCCACGCCCCCTCACCTGGGCAGGGCCCGTGGGGGCCGCAGACCCCCTGCTTCACGCTGTTGCCATGACAACCCCGCCCCCCGTGCTGGGGGGGCGGAGCATTGCAAGCCCGACGCCACGTGACCGCGCCCAGCCCGCACGTCACGGGGCAGGGGGCGGTGGCTGACCACGCCCCCCAGGCACCGTCCACTATAGGAGAGGGGGCGGGGCTTAGGGCTCTGCTGCCACGCCCCCGGTCTGTGGCCACGCCCTCCGGTCTGTGGCCACGCCCCAGCCCCTCCCACCAAGGGCCAGGTCCCGCCCACTCACCGGGGCAGGGCGGCAGGGCGGGGCAGGGTTGGGCGTCGACGGCGTTGCCGGGGCAGGCGGGGCCGGGCGGGTCCGTCGAAGGGGGTGGCGAATCACAGCGACGGCTTCGGCTCCGCCTCGGCTTGGGCCCCGCCCCCTCGCAGGTCCCCCCACAGCTGCCCCACGGGCCCCACGCGCCCCACCCACCCCCCACTGCGGGGGAGGGGGAGGGGCGTGAGGCCCCACCCCCGCCCCCCCACCAGCCTTCAGACCCCTTTTGCCCCTCCCCCTTCCCCCTCGCCCTCCCCTCATCCTGCCCCTCCCCCACTCCCCTCTTGCCCAGCCCCTCCCCCACCCCACCCCTCCCCTTACCCCTTTCTCCCCTCCCCCGCCCCACCCTTGCCCCCCACTCCCCCCTCCCCCGTTCACCTCTCCCCCCCTTTCCCCTCCCCTTTCGCCCCTCCCCCCGCTCCCCCTCCTTCCCCTCCCCCACCCTGCCCCTCCCCCGCCCCTCCCCCCCCTCCTCACCAGGACACGTGGGGGGCCCGCCCTGACACACCCGCGTCTCCTGGGCCCCGCCTGGGCTGCAGCCCCCCCCGCAGCGAGGGGCGGGGTCAGCGCACGCCCGGCTCCGCCCTTGCGTCCCCGCCCCGCACGTCGCCGAACACTTGCCCCACGGCGACCACGGGCTCCAGCCCCCCGCCTCTGGGGGCAAAGGGCAGGGGTCACGCCCGCGGCCACGCCCATAGGCCCAAATCCCCCCGACGTCCCCGAATCCCCCCCCCGATGTCCCCCCCCAATGTCCCCGCCCCCAACGTCATCCCCCCCAAACGTCCCCAACGTCCCCACCCCCCTCTCTCCCCTCCCCCCACCCCCCCGATGTCCCCGACGTCCCCGCCCTCCCCCATCCCCCGACGTCCCCCCGGATGTCCCCAAACGACCCCAACGTCCCCTCCCCCGACTGTCCCCGGTCACCCCCCGGTGTCCCCACCCCCCCGACGTCCCCCGCCCCCCCCGATGTCCCACCAGGACAGCAGGGGAGGTGACACGCCCGCAGCTGCCACGCCCTCCTGTCGTCCCCCGGGGCGTCGCGGCTCCGCCCCCGGCGCTGGGTCCCCTCCCCGCAGGTCACCGAGCACCCGCTCCAGGGGCCCCAGGGACCCCACGCGCCCTGTCTGGGGACAGGGGGCACCCGATGGCACCCGGGGGCACCTGGTGGCACCTGGTGGTGGCACCCAACGGCACCCGGCGGCACCCGGTGGCACCCAATGGCTCATGGTGGCACCCGGTGTCACCCAATGGCACCCGGTGGCACCCAATGGCACCTGGTGGCCCTCAATGGCACCCAATGGCACCTGGTGGCACCCAACGGCACCCAGCAATCACCCAATGGCACCTGGTGGCACCCAACGGCACCCAAGGGCTCGTGGTGGCACCCAACGACACCCAGCGTCACCCATTGGCATGTGGTGGCACCTGGTGGCACCCAGTGTCACCCAACGGCACCTGGTGGCCCTCAATGTCACCCATTGGCACCTGATGGCACCCAACGGCACCCAGCGTCACCCGTTGGCACCTGGTGGCCCTCAATGGCACCCAATGGCTCATGGTGGCACCCAACGGCACCCAGTGTCACCCATTGGCACCTGGTGGCACTCAATGGCACCCATTGGCACCTGGTGGCACCTGGTGTCACCCAATGGCACCTGCTGGCACCCAACGGCACCTGGTGCCACCCAACGGCACCCAGCGTCACCCGTTGGCACCTGGTGGCACCTGGTGGCCCTCAATGTCACCCAATGGCACCCGGTGGCACCCAATGGCACATGGTGGCACCCATTGTCACCCAATGGCACCTGGTGGCACCCAACAGCACCCAGCGTCACCCAGTGGCACGTGATGGCACCCGATGGCACCTGGTGGCACCTGGTGGCCCTCAATGGCAACCCAATGGCTCATGGTGGCACCCAGCATCACCCAGCGTCACCCAGTGTCACCCATTGGCATGTGGTGGCACCTGATGTCACCTGGTGGCACCTGGTGGCCCTCAATGTCACCAAATGGCACCCGGTGGCACCCAATGGCACATGGTGGCACCCATTGTCACCCATTGGCACCTGGTGGTACCTGGTGGCCCTCAATGGCACCCAATGGCACCTGGTGGCACCCAACGGCACCCAGCGTCACCCAGTGGCATGTGATGGCACCCGATGGCACCTGGTGGCACCTGGTGGCCCTCAATGGCACCCAATGGCTCATGGTGGCACCCAGCGTCACCCAGCATCACCCAATGGCATGTGGTGGCACTTGATGTCACCTGGTGGCACTTGGTGGCCCTCAACGTCACCCAGCGTCACCCAACGTCACCCAACGTCACCCAATGATGGCCCATGGCCCCAGTGTCACCTGGGCGGGGCCTCGTGGGTGGGTGAGTCTTCTGGTGGGCGGGGCCAGAGGGAAGAGGCAGGAGTGGGTGGGGCTGGAGTGGGCGGGGCGTCGGCAAAGGTGGGGATTCTCGGTGTGGGCGGGGTTTGAGGGGAGCAGGGGGTGGATGGGGGTGGGTGGGTCCTCAAAGGTGGGCGGAGCTTGAGGGCGGCGCAGGGACTTGGATTGGGTGGGGTCACATGGGTGGGCGGGGCTTCGTGACATGGGCAGGGCTTGGGGATGGGAGCAGGCGTGGCCTTCTGGGAGGGGCGTGGCTTTCTGCGGTGGGCAGAGCTACCTGGCTGGGTGGGGCTTTTGCCGAAGGGGTGGGGCTGGGGGTGGGGCTGGGGGGTGGGCGGGGCTTGGGGGTGGGACCGGGTTGTGATGGGCCGGGCTTAGGCAGCGGGTGGGTCTGGGGTGGGCGGGGCTTGCGGTGGGCGGGGCTAACCGGCAGGTGTGGCAGTGGCCATGGGGGCGGTGCTTGTAGCCGTAGGCGGGGTTGAGGCAGCAGTCGGCCAATGGGACGGGTTCGTCGCCCAGTGGGTTGGCACAGGCCCCGCCTCCCCCTTCCTCCTCCAACTGGGCGAAGCACCACACGGGCGTGGCGGCTGGAGGGGCGGGGCCACGGGGGTCACGTGGGGAGGGGTTATGTTGGGACACCCGCCCGAGTGCCTCCCAGTGCCTCCCAGTGTCCTCCCAGTGCTCCAGTTTCCCCTGGCCCCCTGCACCCCCCCACCCCCCCCCAGTCCCTCCCAGTCCCTCCCAGTTCCCCCCAGTGCCCCCAGTTTCCCCAGTCCCCCTGCACCCTCCCAGCCCCCCAGTGTTCCCGGTCTCTCCCAGTGCCCTCCCCCAGTGCTCCCAGTTTCCCCCCAGTCCTCCCAGTATCCTCCCAGTACTCCGGGTTTCCCCAGTCCCCCTGCACCCTCCAGCCCCACCCAGTGCTCCCAGTCCCCCCAGTGCCCCCCCCAGTCCTCCCAGTGCTCCCAGTTTCTCCTGTCCCCCTCTTCCCCCCCAGTGCTCCCAGTGCCTCCCAGTCCCCCCCAATGTTCCCAGTTTCCCCCCAGTGCTCCCAGTGCTCCCAGTATCCCCCCAGTCCTCCCAGTTTCCCCTGGCCCCGTTCCCCCCAGTGCTCCAGTTTCCCCCAGTGCTCCAGCTTCCCAGTGCTCCCAGTTTCCTCCCAGTACCCCCAGTATCCCCCCCCTAGTCCTCCCAGTTTCCCCTGTCCCCCTGTTCCCCCCCAGTGCTCCCAGTGCCTTCCAGTCCCCCCCAGTGCTCCCAGTTTCCCCCCAGTCCTCCCAGTTTCCCTGTCCCCATTCCCCCCCAGTGCTCCCAGTATCCTCCCAGTCCTCCCAGTTTCCCCTGTCCCCGTTGCCCCCCAATGTTCCCAGTTTCCCCCCAGTGCTCCCAGCACTCCCAGTATCCTCCCAGTGCTCCCAGTTTCCCCTGTCCCCGTTCCCCCCAGTGCTCCCAGTGCCTCCCAGTCCCCCCAGTGCTCCCAGTATCCTCCCAGTGCTCCCAGTTTCCCCCCAGTTCTCCCAGTTTCCCCTGTCCCCAGTCCCCCCCAGTGCTCCCAGTTTCCTCCCAGTGCTCCCAGTATCCTCCCAGTGCTCCCAGTTTCCCCCCAGTTCTCCCAGTTTCCCCTGTCCCCAGTCCCCCCCAGTGCTCCCAGTTTCCTCCCAGTGCTCCCAGTATCCTCCCAGTGCTCCCAGTTTCCCCCCAGTTCTCCCAGTTTCCCCCCAGTTCTCCCAGTTTCCCCTGTCCCCAGTCCCCCCAGTGCTCCCAGTTTCCTCCCAGTGCTCCCAGTATCCTCCCAGTGCTCCCAGTTTCCCCCAGTTCTCCCAGTTTCCCCTGTCCCCAGTCCCCCCCAGTGCTCCCAGTTTCCTCCCAGTGCCCCCAGTATCCCTCCCAGTCCTCCCAGTTTCCCTGTCCCCTGTTCCCCCCAGTGCTCCCAGTTTCCATCCCCCGGTTCCCCCCCAGTGCTCCCAGTGCCTCCCAGTCCCCCCAATGTTCCCAGTATCCTCCCAGTGTTCCCAGTATCCCCCCCAGTCCTCCCAGTTTCCCCAGTCCCCCTGCACCCCCCGCCCCCCCAGTACCAGCAGGGACCACCACCAGCAGCGCAGCGCAGAGCAGGGACAGGAGCAGCCCGATGGGCGCCATCGAGGGGGGGGGGGGGACACACACACCACCCACTTCCCCTCCCCCCCCTTGGGTCCCTCCACCCTAAGGGGAAGTTGGGGGGGGGGGAAGGGGGGGGACACCCCACCCACAGGAAGGACCCCAGGCGCCCGGCTGGGACCTCGTCCCTCCCCCACCCCCCCCAAAAAAGGGATCCAGGCAGCTGGGACCCCCCCCTCCCCCCCCCCCAAAAAAAGGGTGACACCCCCTCCCCCCCCAAAAAAGGGTGACAACCCCCCCCAAAAAAGGGTGACACCCTCTCCCCCCAAAAAAAGGGTGACACCCCCCTCCCCCCCCAAAAAAAGGGTGACCCCCTCTCCCCCCCCCAAAAAAGGGTGACAACCCCCCCCCCCCCAAAAAAGGGAACCAGGCAGCCGGGAACCCCCCTCCCCCCCAAAAAAGGGTGACCCCCTCCCCCCCCAGAAAAGGGTGACACCCCTCCCCCCAAAAAAAGGGTGACCCCCTCTCCCCCCCAAAAAAGGGTGACAACCCCCCCCCACCAAAAAAAAGGGATCCAGGCAGCCGGGAACCCCCCCTCCCCCCCAAAAAAGGGTGACCCCCTCCCCCCCCCAGAAAAGGGTGACACCCCTCCCCCCCAAAAAAAAGGGTGACACCCCCCTCCCCCCCCAAAAAAAAGGGATCCAGGCAGCCGGGAACCCCCCCTCCCCCCCAAAAAAGGGTGACAACCCCCCCCCCAAAAAAGGGTGACCCCCTCCCCCCCAGAAAAGGGTGACACCCCTCCCCCCCCAAAAAAGGGTGACACCCCCTCCCCCCCCCAAAAAAGGGTGACACCCCCCTCCCCCCCCCAAAAAGGGATCCAGGCAGCCGGGAAACCCCCTCCCCTCCCCCCAAAAAGGGTGACACCCCCTCCCCCACAAAAAAAGGGGTGACACCCCCTCCCTCCCCAAAAAAAGGGTGACACCCCTTCCCCCCCCAGAAAAGGGTGACACCCCCCTCCCCCCCCCAAAGGGCACCCAGCACCCACAGGAAGGACCCAGGCACCAGGGTGACGGCCCCGCCCCCCCCCGCACCCCAAATTCTGCCTTTTTTCACCCATTTATTTAAAAAAAAACCAAACAAAAAAAAAAAGGGGGGGGGGCCATGGGGGTCACCCGGGGTGTCCCCACCTCTGGGTGACACGATGGGGTGGGGGGACCCCCCCCCCATTTCGAGGGGTCCCCAAGGGGGGGGGTGTGGCCGCGGGGTGGGCGTGGCCTCAAAAAGAGGGCGGGGTGGGGTGTGTCCTCAGGGTCCTTCGCTGAAGCGGGTCACCCCCCCGGGGCGGGGGCGGCTGGGAGCCTGGGGGGGACGAGGACAATGGGGTCACCCAGTGTCACCCCCCCAATGTCCCCCCATGTCCCAATGTCCCCCCCCGCCCCAGTGTCCCCAATGTCCCCCCTAATGTCCCCCATGTCCCCCCATCCCAGTGTCCCCCCCACGTCCCCGATGTCCCCCACACCCCCAAATGCCCCCCCAATGTCCCCATGCCCCCCCATCCCAGTGTCCCCAATGTCCCCCCATGTCCCAATGCCCCCCAATGTCCCCCCAATGCCCCCGTGTCCCCCCATCCCAGTGTCCCCATGTCCCAAAGCCCCCCAATGTCCCCTCATCCCCCCAATATCCCCATGTCCCAATGTCCCCCCATCCCGGTGTCCCCAATGTCCCCCCACCCAATGTCCCCGTGTCCCCCCATCCCAGTGTCCCCAATCTCCCCCCCCATGTCCCAATGTCCCCCCAATGTCCCCCCATCCCAGTGTCCCCAGTGTCCCCCATGTCCCAATGTCCCCCAATGTCCCCATGTCCCAATGCCCCCCCAATGTCCCCTCATCCCCCCAATGTCCCCATGTCCCAATGCCCCCCATTGTCCCCCCCATGCCCCCGTGTCCCTCCATCCCAGTGTCCCCAATGCCCCCCCAATGTCCCCTCATCCCCCTGATGTCCCCCATCCCAGTGTCCCCAATGTGTCCCCAATTTCCCCCATGTCCCAATGCCCCCCAATGTCCCCCCCACCCAATGTCCCCTCATCCCCCCAATGTCCCCATGTCCCAATGTCCCCCATCCCAGTGTCCCCAATCTCCCCCCCATGTCCCAACGCCCCTCAACCTCCCCACGCCCCCCCGTGCCCCAATGTCCCCCCCCACGTCCCGATGTCCCCCCCCCCGATGTCCCCGTGTCACCTCCGGCCGCCGCCGGCCCAGCCCGCTCCCCTCCTTCCAGCCCATCGCCTGCAGCATCCGGCACCCCAGGGTGGTCTCGCGGGGGAGCGGACCCTCCGCCTCCCTGCAGCACCCAAGGGTGCTGACGGGGGGGGATCCCCAACTCTCTTGGGGGTCCCCAACCCCACAGCACCCGCTTTTGGGGGGTCCCACCCCATAGCACCCGCTTTCGGGGTCCTCAGCACCCGCTTTTGGGGGCTCCCACCCCATAGCACCCGCTTTTGGGGTCCTTAGCACCCATTTTTGGGGTCTCCTACCTCAGCACCCCACTTTTGGGGTCCTCAGTGCCCACTCTTGGGGTCTTCTCCCCCCACAGCACCCGCTTTTGGGGTCCTTAGCACCCATTTTTGGGGTCTCCCACCCCATAGCACCCACTTTTGGGGTCCTCAGCACCCGCTTTTGGGGCCCCTCACCCCATAGCACCTGCTTTTGGGGTCCTTAGCACCCATTTTTGGGGTCCCTCACCCCATAGCACCCACTTTTGGGGTCTTCTCCCCCCATACCACCCACTTTTGGGGTCCTTAGCACCCATTTTTGGGGTCCCTCACCCCATAGCACCCACTTTTGGGGTCCTTAGCACCCATTTTTGGGGTCTCCCACCTCAGCAACCGCTTTTGGGGTCCTTAGCACCCATTTTTGGGGTCCCTCACCCCATAGCACCCGCTTTTGGGGTCCTTAGCACCCATTTTTGGGGTCCCTCACCCCATAGCACCCACTTTTGGGGTCTTCTCCCCCCATACCACCCACTTTTGGGGTCCTTAGCACCCATTTTTGGGGTCCCTCACCCCATAGCACCCACTTTTGGGGTCCTTAGCACCCATTTTTGGGGTCTCCCACCTCAGCAACCGCTTTTGGGGTCCTTAGCACCCATTTTTGGGGTCCCTCACCCCATAGCACCCGCTTTTGGGGTCCTTAGCACCCATTTTTGGGGTCCCTCACCCCATAGCACCCACTTTTGGGGTCCTTAGCACCCATTTTGGGGTCCCTCACCCCATAGCACCCGCTTTTGGGGTCCTTAGCACCCATTTTTGGGGTCTCCCACCTCAGCAACCGCTTTTGGGGTCCTTAGCACCCATTTTTGGGGTCCCTCACCCCATAGCACCCACTTTTGGGGTCTTCTCCCCCCCATACCACCCACTTTTGGGGTCCTTAGCACCCATTTTTGGGGTCCCTCACCCCATAGCACCCGCTTTTGGGGTCCTTAGCACCCATTTTTGGGGTCTCCCACCTCAGCACCCGCTTTTGGGGTCCTCAGTCCCCACTTTTGGGGTCTTCCCCCATAGCACCCACTTTTGGGGTCCTCAGCACCCACTTTTGGGGTCTTCTCCCCCCCATAGCACCCACTTTTGGGGTCCTCAGCGCCCACTTTTGGGGTCTTCTCCCCCCATAGCACCCGCTTTTGGGGTCCCACCCCCACTTCAGGGTCCCCCACCCCATAGCACCCACAGTGAGGGTCCCCAGCACCCATTTTCGGGGTGTCCCCCCCCCTTCCCCAGCACCCACCCCTGGGTGGATGGATAGGGATGTAATGGGTGCTCACCCTGGGGTGGGGGGGGTCCCCCAAATTTGCGCCGTTTGGGCTCGGGGGGGTCGGGCCCCCCCTGCTTCTCCCGGCGTTCAGCCGCCCGGTCCCGGTACTTCATCTGGGGGGGGGCAGCAGCACCCATGGGTGCCCTCAGCACCCTCAGCTGCCCCCCCCAGCATCCATGGGGGTCCTCCAGTCCATAGGTGCCCCCCCCACGCTCTTTGGGTTCCCCCCAGATTCCCCCCCCCCCAGCCTCATGGGTGCCCCCCCAGCACCCCTGGGTGCCCCTCACGTCCCCCCAAACACCCATGGGTACCCCCCACCCCATAGGTGCCCCCCCCCATGCTCTTTGGGTGCCCCCCAAATTCCCCCCCACACCCCATAGGTGCCCCCCAACACCCCTAGGTGGCCCCCCACCCCAAAAATGCCCTCCCAGCACCCCATAGATGCTTCCCCACAGCCCCCCCCCCCCCAGCACCCATGGGTGCCCCCCCACCCACCTCCATGTCTCCCCGGTCCAGCCCCTCGGGGGGGGGCGGGTGGCTCCGGCGCTGCAGCTCCAGGTTTTGCTGGGGGGGGGGGGGCACACAGTTAATGGGGGGTCCCCACAATATTTGGGGGGCCCCCCCCAAACTTTTTGGGGGTTCCCTAAAATTTGGGGGGGTCCCCAATGTTTTGGGGGGTCCTGAATAATCCAAGGGGTGTCCCCGATATCCGGGGGGGGGCTTAAGACCCCTAAGGGGGTCCCCAAGACTTTAAGGGGGACCCGAAGATTTGTGGGGGGGCCCCAAAACGTCCAGGGGGGTCCCCAATGTTTGCGGGGGGGGGTCCCCAAGATCTCAGGGGGGGTCCCCAAAATGGGGGGAGTCCTAAGTTCTGGGGGGGTCCCCAATACACCAAGGGGATCCCCAACATCCCCGGGGGTCCCCCAAACCCTCTTAAAGAGCCCCAACACCCCCTAAAGTGGCTCTTCTAGTTCATGGGGGGGTCCCCAAGATCTCAGGGGGGGTCCCCAAAATGGGGGAGTCCTCAATACACCAAGGGGGACCCCAACATCCCAGGGGGGTCCCCAACATCACAGGGGGGTCCCCCAAGCCCTCTTAGAGAGCCCCAACACCCCCTAAAGTGACATTTCTAGTTCACTGGGGGGTCCTCAAGTTCTCACAGGGGTCCCCAAAATGTGGGGGGGTCCCCAAAATGTGGAGGGGTCCCCAAGTTCTGCAGGGGTTCCCCAATACACCAAAGGGATCCCCAACATCCCTGGGGGGGCTCCCCCAAGCTCTCTTAAAGAGCCCCAACACCCCCTAAAGTGACATTTCTAGTTCACGGGAGGGTCCCCCAAGATCTCAGGGGGGTCCCTAAAATGTGGGGGGGTCCCCAAAATGTGGAGGGGTCCCCAAGTTCCGCAGGGGATCCCCAATACACCAAGGGGATCCCCAACATCCCCAGGGGGCTCCCCCAAGCTCTCTTAAAGAGCCCCAACACCCCCTAAAGTGACATTCCTAGTTCACGGGAGGGTCCCCAAGATCTCAGGGGGGTCCCTAAAAATTTTTTTTTTGGGGGGGGGGCCGGTACCTTATGGAGGCCGGAGAGCTGCTGGTGGCGGAGCAGGGCTTCCTTACTGGGAAACTGGCGGCGGCAGAGGAGACAGGCCAGTTTGTGCCAGTCGGTGAGGGGCTCGCCGGGTCGGTCAGGACGCGCTCACCCTCTTCCTCGCTCTCGCTCTCCCCGCTGTACGCGGCCACTAACCCCCGGGGGGGGCTCTGTGGTGGGGGGGGGGGGGAAAGAAAGGGGTTAGGGGGGCACCCAGGCACCCAAGAGTTCGGGGAAGGGGACCCAGAGGTCAGGGGGGACCCAGGAGGTCGGGGGGACCCAGGAGTTTGGGTAAGGAGGGGTGGGAAGAGGGAGGAGGGGGGGGTTCAGCAGCTGGGTATCAAGGGGGGGGCACCCATGGTGCAGGCGTCGGGGCTTACCAGCCGCTCGTCGCTCGTCAGTTTGGGAAGCTCCATGGGTGGGTGCTGCCGCTCGGCCAGAGCACCCTGGGGTGGGGGGGGGGTGGGGGGTGAGGGGGGGCTTGTAGCAGCCCCAAGGTGCCCCCACGGCTCTCCCACTGCGCCCCCCCCACCCCAGCATTCATAGCCCCCATAGCCCCCCAGCGCACCCTATGGCACCCGTAGTCCCCCCGTGGCACCCACACCCCCCCATAGCACCCCACTGCCAGCACCCACAGCCCCCCCCATGGCACCCATACCCCCCCATACCCCCACTGCCGGCACCCATACCCCCCCCAAGGCACCCCCTGCCCTCCCCCCAATAATGTAGCACCCATAGCACCTCTTACAGCACCCATACCATCCCACAGCCCCCCCCCCCGCATGGCAGCACCCATCACCCCCCAGCACCCATGGGTGCCCCTTTTTCCGCAGAGTGACGTAGCTGCTGACCCCATAACCCTTTTACAGCACCCTTCACCCCCCACAGCCCCTCCCATGGCAGCACCCCTCACCCCCCCCCAGCACCCATCACCCCCCCCAGCACCCATGGGTGCCACCTTCTTCTCCAGGATGGCGTAGCCGGCGTCGGCGGCGGCCGCCTCGCGCCGCTCGTCCTCCCGCGGGGGTGGGGGGGGCCCGGCGCTGCGCCCGCTCTCCCGCTGCTTGTTCAGGCTGCGCGCCCACCGCTCCATGTCCTTGGCGATCTGGGGACCCATGGGTGCTGTTAGGGTGGGGGGGGGTCGGGGACCTATGGGTGCTAATGAAGTCTATGGGGACCCGCGGGGGTTCTTGGGGACCCATGGGGACTATGGGGGTAGATGAGGACCCATAGGAGCTGCTGGGGACCCATGGGGGTTGTTGGGACGGAGGGGGACCCATGGGTGCTATTGGGTTGGGTAGAGACCCATGGGTGCTGCTACGTAGTACGGGGACCCATGGGTGCTATTATACTGGAGAAGGACCCGTGGGTGCTATTGGGTTGGGTAGAGACCCATGGGTGCTGTTGGGTTGGGTAGAGACCCATGGGGGCTACTGAGGTGTTGGGGGACCCAAGGGAGCTGTTGGGGACCCACAGGTGCTATTGGGTTGAGTAGAGACCCATGGGTCCTGTTTTGTAGTAGGGGGACCCATGGGTGCTATTATAGTGGAGAAGGACCCGTGGGTGCTGTTGGGTTGGGTAGAGACCCATGGGGGCTGTTATGTAGCACAGGCACCCATGGGTGCTATCATGGTGGATAAGGACCCATGGGTGCTATTGGGGTAGATGAGGACCCACAGGTGCTATTATGGTGGATAAAGACCCACGGGTGTTATTGGGGTAGATGAGGACCCATGGGTGCTGTTGGGTTGGGTAGAGACCCATGGGGGCTACTGAGGTGTCTGGGGACCCAAGGGAGCTGTTGGGGACCCACGGGTGCTATTGGGATGGATAGGGACCCACAGCAACTATTGGTGGTCTACGAACACCCATGGGTGCTATTGGGGTCTACGGGGACCACCGGGAGCTATTGGTGACCAACGGGTGCTACCGGGGTCTACGAACACCCATGGGTGTTATTGGGGTCTACGGGGACCACCGGGAGCTATCGGTGACCAACGGGTGCTACTGGGGTCTACGAACACCCATGGGTGCTATTGGGGTCTACGGGGACCACCGGGAGCTATCGGTGACCAACGGGTGCTACTGGGGTCTACGAACACCCATGGGTGCTATTGGGGTCTACAAACACCCATGGGTGCTATT
>NC_134200.1:104365-200630 GCF_964188355.1 Buteo buteo
GTCTATAGGGTCTCCTGGGTCTCTTCTATAGAGTCTCCTGGGTCTCTTCTATAGAGTTCCTGAAGGCTGCCTATAGGGTCTCCTGGGTCTCTTCTATAGGGTCTCCTGGGTGCCTTCTATAGGGTCCCTGGGGCCTGTCTATAGGGTCTCCTGGGCCTCTTCTATAGGGTCTCCTGGGTGCCTTCTATAGGGTCTCCTGGGTCTCTTCTATAGGGTCTCCTGGCTGCCTTCTATAGGGTCTCCTGGGTGCCTTCTATAGGGTCCCTGGGCCCTGTCTATAGGGTCTCCTGGGTCCCTTCTATAGAGTTCCTGGGGCCTGTCTATAGGGTCTCCTGAGTGCCTTCTATAGGGTCTCCTGGGTCCCTTCTATAAGGTCCCTGCGGCCTGTCTACAGGGTCTCCTGGGTCTCTTCTATAGGGTCTCCTGGGTCTCTTCTATAGGTTCTCCTGGCTCCCTTCTATAGGGTCCCTAACTCTCTTCTGTAGGGTCTCCTGGGTCTCTTCTATAGGGTCTCTGGGTCCCTTCTGTACAGCCTGCTTGGTTCCTTTCATAGGGTCCCTAGGTCTCTTCTATAGGAGTGCTCAGGCGCCTGGGTCCCTTCTATAGGGTGTCCCACACGCCTGCGTCCTTTCTATAAAATCTCCTGCGTCCCTTCTATAGGTCCCTGGGTCTCTTCCATAGGGTCCCTGGGTCCTGTCTATAGGGGCCCTAGGTCTCTTCCATAGGGGTCCCCAGGCACCTGGGTCGCTTCTATAGGGTGTCCCGGAGTTCTGTGTCCCTTCTATAGGATCCCTGGGTCCCTTCTATAGGGTGTCCCGGAGTTCTGTGTCCCCTCTATAGGGTCCCTGGGTCCCTTCTATAGGGTGTCCCGGAGTTCTGTGTCCCCCCTATAGGGTCCCTGGGTCCCTTCTATAGGGTGTCCCAGAGTTCTGTGTCCCCTCTATAGGGTCCCTGGGTCCTTGGAGGGGGGAAGCACTCACCTGGGGCGGGGCCATCAGCCTTGGCAGGGGCGGGGCCAGACAGGGCGGGGCCAGGGGGCGGGGCCGCAGCGCCTTTGAGGTAGGCGGAGCCATAGAGGGCAGGGGTGGGGCCAGCAAAGGTCTCCTCCGATTGGTAGAAGCTGCTGAAGTCGCTGGGAGGCTCCTCCCCCCCAGCCCACGTGGTCTCTCCACCCGGGGCGGCCTGTGGGAAGGGGCGGGACCACACTCAGGACACGCCCCTCATCTAGAAAGCCCCACCCTCCCTCCCCTGACACACCCCTAAACTGCAAGCCCTGCCCAACTGCAACCACGCCCCTTGCCAAGCCCCACCCTAACAAGCCCCGCCCCATTCACTAAGCCCCACCCCCCCTTGGGAACACGCCCCTCCTTTAAAGCCCCCTGCCAGATTCCAAAGCCCCACCCACCAACTCCAAGCCCCGCCCCTGGGCCCCCAGCCCCGCCCCACACCTGAAGCCCCCCCCACCTTCATTAGCCCCGCCCCAAAGGCTCCACCCACCCAATCCCCACCCTCACATGCCCATCCTTCCCCCATTGCACACCCCTGAGACCCCGCCCCTTCGCATCAAGCCCCACCCCCTGCAGCCACACCCACCTGGGAGAGCGCCCATTGGGCGGCGGCGATGGCGGTCGAAGCAACGGAGGCGGCGCTGGCGCGGGGGCGGGCCCTCCCCTGGCCCCGCCCCCTGCACCTCCCTGGGGGGGTGGGGTCAGGGGTGGGGCCTCGCCGCAGGGGCGGGGCCAGGAGGCCACCGGGTTGGGTGGGGGCTTAAAGGGTCAGGGCTTTGGCTGTGGGGGCGGGGTTTAGGGGCAGTGGGCAGGGCCTGAGCCCCGGGGGTGGGAGCGGGTGGGTGGGGCTTCTGTGATGTGGGCGGGGCTTGGGGCGGGGCTTAAGCTCTTTGGAGGGCCACAGCTGTTGTGTGACTTGCTCTCTGGGGGCGGGGCCCAGATGTAGGGTGGGCTTAGTGTTTGCAGGCGGGGCCTAGTGTTCATGGGTGTGGCTTCTGGAAAGGGGGTGTGGCTTCTGGAAAGGGGGCGTGGCTTGCAGTCAGCCTTAGGGGGGTTCCATGCACTGAGGTTTGCTGGGGGGCGGGACCTCAGGACCGGGGGGCGGGCCTTAGGGCTTGTGGGCATGGCATTGGGGGTTGTGGGCGGGGCTTAGGGCCAGGGCGGGGTTTCTGGCTGGGGGGGCGGGGCTTGAGGTCCCCCCTGGGGGGAGTTCCCCAGGCTGAAGGATGCTGGGGGTTGGGACCGCAGGGAAGTGGGGCGGGGCTTGAGGCTTGGGGGTGGGGCTTGAGGCTTGGGGGCGGGGCTTGAGGCTCGGGGGCGGGGCCCGAGGACGAGGGGCGTGTCCTCACCGCTTGGACCCTTTGGCGAACTCCACGTTGATGCTCTTGCCGTCGATGTGGAGGGGGGGGTGCAGGGCCTGCAACATCTGGAGCAGCTGGGAAGCCTCCTGCGGGGGGGCGGGGGGGGGGGACCTGGGTGTCAGGGTGGGAGGGCACCCCCCCAAAAGGGACCCACGCACCCCGTTAACCCCCCCCCCGCCCAGCACGGACCCAAACACCCAGCGTGACCCCAAAAAAGGGACCCAAGCAGGGACCCAAGGTTTTAGGAAGCACCCAGGTGTTTGCCCCCCCACCCCCAAAAAGGCACCCAGGTATGAAGGGGGGGGGGGGGCACCCACCACGATGGTGGCGAGTTGGACGAAGGCGAAGCCGCGGTTGAGTTGGGTCTGTCGGTCTTTGATGACGCGGACGTTGGCAGCCGAGAGGGCGGCGAAGGGGGCGAGGGCGGCCAAGATGGAGTCCAGGCTGCTCTGGGGGTGCAGGTTCCGCAAGATGATGGCTGGAGAAATTTGGGGGGGGGGGGGGGGGACACACGACACATGACACCCCAAGTGTTAGGGGGCACCCAGGTTTGGGAGAGGCTCCGGTATCTGGGGGGGGGTGGCCCTTAAGACCCCCGTAACACCCACCAGGACCCCCCTAAACTTCTCTTTAGGTCTCTCTGGACCCCCCCCCAACTCCCCCCTGACCCCCCCAAACCCCTTAGCCTCCCCGAATTCCTCCCAACCCCCCCCAAACCCCTTAGCACCCCCAAATTCCCCCCTGACGCCCCCCCCAAACCCCTTAGCACCCCCAAATTCCCCCCAACCCCCCCCTCAAACCCCTTAGCCCCCCCCCAAGACCTCCCTGAGTCCCTCCAGACCCCCTAACCCCTCCCAGGACCCCCATAAACACCCCGGGACCCCCCCCCCAAGACCCCCATAACCTCCCCAGGGCCCCCCCAACTCCCCCAGACACCCCCCCCCCCCCCTCCAAACTCACTGTCATTGGCGTTATCAGCTCCAGGCTCGGTCCCACTTTGGGTCCCACTGGGTGCCCCCCCCAGGGTGGGGCCATAGGGTTGGGGGAGGGGCAGCAGCCCCCCCCCACCGGGTACCAGCTCCGGCCGTGGCCCCCCAGGGCCCCGCTGCTCCGCCTCTGCACCCCAAAATACACCCCCCCAGTACCCCACGGTCAGCGGCTGAACCCCCGAATTGGGTGGTTGAACCCCAAAGTCTGGCCACTGAACCCCAAAATCTGTTGGCTGAACCCCAAACTTGGGTGGTTAAACCCCCAAATTTGGTGGCTGAACCCCAAAATCTGGCGGCTCAACCCAAAAGTCTGGTGGTTGAACCCCAAGATTGATGAATAAACCTCAAATTTGGTGGTTGAATCCCCAAATCTGGTCATTAAAACCCAAAATCTGGTGGCTGAACCCCAAACTTGGGTGGTTAAACCCCCAAATTTGGTGGCTGAACCCCAAAATCTGGCGGCTCAACCCAAAAGTCTGGTGGTTGAACCCCAAGATTGATGAATAAACCTCAAATTTGGTGGTTGAATCCCCAAATCTGGTCATTAAAACCCAAAGTCTGTTGGCTGAACCCCAATTTGGGTGCTTGAACCAAAATTGGGTGGTTGAACCCCAAAATCTGGTGGTTAAACCCCAAGATGGGTAGTTGATCCCCAAGATTCTTGATTGAACCCCAAAATTGGGTGGCTGAACCCCAAAATCTGGTGGCTCAACCCAAAATCGGGTGGCTCAACCCTGAAGTCTGGTGATTGAACCCCCAAATTGGTGATTAAACCCCAAGTTTGGTGGTTGAACCCCAACATTGGCCCATTAAACCCCAAAATTTGGTGATTGAACACAAAATTAGGTGGTTGAACCCCAAGATTTGGTGGTTGAACACCAAAATTTAGTGGCGAAACCCAAGAATTGAGGGGTTGAACCCCAAAATCTGGTGGCTGAACCCCCAAACGGAGTGTCCACATCCCAAAATTGAGTTGTTGAACCCCAAGACTTGGTGGCCGAGACTCAGAATTGGGTGGTTGAACCTCAAAATTCAGTGGTGGAACCCCAAGTTTGGTGGCCAAGCCCCAAAATCGGGTGGTTGATCGCCAAGTTTGGGTGGTTGAACGCCCAAACCTGGTGGTTGAGCCCCAAAACTGGGTGGCTGAACCGCCAAATGTGGTGGCTGAATTCTGACATTGTGCGGCTGAACCTCCAAATTTTGTGCTTGAACCCCAAATCTGCGTGGTTGAGCCCCAAAATTTGGGGCTGAATCCCAAGTCTGGCAGCCAAACGCCAAGATCAGAGATTGAACCCCCAAATTTGGCATCTGAACCCCAAAATTGGGTAGTTAAACCCCAACCAGTGATGAACCCCAAAATTTGATGCCTTAACCACCAAATTTGGGGGTCCTATCCCAAAATGGGGCTGTTGAACCCCAAAATTTCCATTCCCTGCCCCCCCAATTCATTAACCAAGCCCCCAAGTCTCATTTACACCCAAATTCCTTCCCCCTTCCCATCAGCATTTTTGGGGATCCCCTGCTGGTTTTGGGGACCCCCAGGGCAGTTTTGGGGTGAAAACAGGTAATTTTGGGACAGCTTAAGAAACTCCAATGAGGTTTTGGTGTGTCGGGGGGGGGGCACCCAAATTTTGTGGTGACATCAAGGGATTTTGGGGGTGACTCACCGGCTTTGGGGACACCGCACTTGAAGCACTTCTCCCGCCGTTTGAAGTTCTGCACCCCGCACTGCCGGACACCCCAAACCCCCCCCGTCACACCCCAAAATCCTCCGCTGCACCCCCAGGACCGCCGTCCCCCCGCCAGGACCCCCAAAACTCCCCTAGGGTCTCCCCAATTACCCCCAAGATCCCCCAGGACCCCCAAATGCCCACAGGAAACCCCCTCGGATCCCCTAACCCCCCCCCACGAACCCCAGGACCCCCATAAACCCTCCCTGGACCCCCCCAAGACCCCCTAACCTCCCCCCAGAACCCCCATAAAGATCCCCCAAAGACCCTCCAAAACCCCCAAGAACCCCCCCCAAACCGCCCCGGGACCCCCTGTACACACCTCAGTTCCCCCCCAAGACCCCCTAACCCCCATAGACCCCTCGACCTCCCCCAGGACTCCCCCCAAGATCTCCCAGGAACCCCCCAGAACCCCCTGACCCCCCCAAGACCCCCATAAACCCCCCCAGAACCCCCTTAGACCCACCCAAGACCCCCATAAACCCCCCCAGAACCCCCTTAGACCCCCAAGACCCCCATAGACCCCCCCAAGACCCCCATAAACCCCCCAAAACCCCCTTAGACCCCCCAAGACCCCCATAAACCCCCCCAGAACCCCCTTAGACCCCCCCAAGACCCCCATAAACCACCCCAGAACCCCCTTAGACCCCCCAAGACCCCCACAAACCCCCCCAGAACCCCCTTAGACCCCCCAAGACCCCCATAGACCCCCCCAAGACCCCCATAAACCCCCCCAGAACCCCCTTAGACCCCCCAAGACCCCCATAAACCCCCCCAGAAAACCCTTAGACCCCCCCAAGACACCCATAAACCCCCCCAGAAAACCCTTAGACCCCCCAAGACACCCATAAACCCCCCCAGAACCCCCTTAGACCCCCCAAGACCCCCACAAACCCCCCCAGAACCCCCTTACACCCCCCAAGACCCCCATAAACCCCCCCAAAACCCCCTTACACCCCCCAAGACCCCCATAAACCCCCCCAGAACCCCCTTAGACCCACCCAAGACCCCCACAAACCCCCCCAAAACCCCCTTACCCCCCCCAAGACCCCCATAAACCCCCCCAGAACCCCCTTAGACCCCCCAAGACCCCCCCAAACCCCCCCAGAACCCCCTTAGACCCACCCAAGACCCCCCCTAAATCCCCCCAGAACCCCTTAAACCCCCCCCAACATCCCCATAACCCCCCTGAGGATGTTCCCAGGACCCCCAGGAACACCCCGAGACCCCACCCAGGACCCCCCCAAATCTCCCCTTGCCCCCCCCCCCCCCAAACCCCCCACCTTGGCACAGAGCCAGTCCTCATTAATTTTGGGCTTGGGGTCGCTGTAGTGGAGGGAGACGCGTTGTCCCAACAAGCTCAGCCCCTGCTGCTGGGGTAAAGCGGAGGGGGGGGGGACACACGCTCGCACGAGGGCTCGCACGAGGGGTCACCCCCATCCTCGCGTGGCCCTCGTGGGAGAGCTCACGCGAGGGGGCACCAGGGATCCCGCCGGAGCTCGCACGAGGGCTCTCCTGGGAGTTCATACAAGGGCTTGCACGAGGAGCCACGGGGGTTTGCACGAGGGGCCACTGGGGTTCACATGAAGGTTTGCACCAGGGGGCTTGAGGGCTCGCACAAGAGTTCAATCCAGACGTCATAGCGGGGGGCACTAGGGCTCGCACAAGGCCTTGCACGAGGGGGGCATGAGAGCTTGTACAAGGGGGCATGAAGGCTTGCACGAGGGTTTACACCAGAGTGCGCACCAGGGGACACAAGTGCTCGCGTACAGCAGTACCAGGAACCACGCTGGAGCTCGCACGAGGGCTCTGCCTGGGGCTCGTACAAGGGTTCGTGCGAGGGGCCATGGGGGTTTGCATGAAGGGGCACCGGGGTTTGCACTAAGGTTTGCACCAGGAGGCATGAGGGCCTCGCACGAGACCTCAATCCAGATGTCATACCGGGGGGCACCAGCGCTCACACGACACCTTGCACGAGGGCTCGCACAAGAGAAGCACGAGGGCTTGCACCAGGGCTTATGCCAGAACTCATACCGAGGGGCACCAGGGCTTGCACGAAGGTTTGCACCAGGGCGGCTTGCACCAGGAGGGATGAGGGCCCGCACAAGGGGGCACCAGGGCTCATATCAGCGTTCATACAGGGGGGCACCACGGCTTGCACAAGGCTTTGCACAAGGGCGAGCATGAGCGAGCATGAGGGCTCGCACCAGGGCTTGCACCAGGGGGCACCAGGGCTTGCAAAATGGAGGACACGAGGGCTCGCACAGGGCCTTACACCAGAGCTCACAGGAGGGGGCACGACAGCTTGAACAAGGGCTCGCACGAGGGCTCACAAGGGCTGCACCAAGGCTCCCAGTAGGAGACATGAGAACTCATACAAGGGCTTGCACGAGGGCTTGTACGAGGAAACACGAGAGTTTGCACGAGGGCTTGCAAAAAGGGGCACAACGGGGGGCACCAAGACTTGGATGAGGGCTCGCACGAGGCGGGCACGAGGGCTCACCTGAAGGTTTGCACGAGGGCTTAAACCAGGGGGCACGAGGCCTCGCACGAGGGAGCAGAAGGGCTCGAACCAGAGTTCATAGCGGGGAGGGCACAAGAGCTCATGTGAGGGCTCGCACAAGGGGACACGAGATCTCCCACCAGGGCTCGCACCACCCCTCGCACGGCTCTTGCACCAGGGCTCGCACCAGGAGGCAGCAGGGCTCACAGAGCCATCACAGCAGGGCTCACACGATGGCTCACACCACGCATGCACGAGGAGACACGAGGGCTTGCACGAAGATTTGCACCACGGCTTGCACCAGGGGACATGAAGCCTCGCACCAGAGCTTGCAAGAGGTGGGCATAACTAGTGGTACCAAAACTCGCACGAGGGAGCACAAGGGCTTCGTACCAGGGGGCACGAGGGCTCGCACCAGGGCTCACACCCACTCTCACACGGTCCTTGCTCCAGGGCTCGTACCAGGGAGGCACCAAGGCGAAGGGGCACGAGGGTTTGCACGAGGAGGGGGGCACAACAGATGGCACCAGGGCTCACAGGAGAGCTCGCATGAAGGGGCACGAGGGCTCGCACGAAGGCTCGCACCAGAAAGGCACAAAAGCTCACACCACCCCTGGCACGGGCCTTGCAGCAGGGCTCGCACAAGAGGACACGAAGCCTCGCACCAGAACTTGCACAATTTCTTGCACCGGGCGGTCACGCAGCTCTTGCAGCGGGGCTCGCACGAGGGCTCACGCAGCTGTTCACGCGATGGCTTGCACCAGGGCTTGCACAAGGGGACACAAGAGCTCACACAAGGGTTTTCACCACGGGGCACGAGAACTCGCACGACAGCTCATGTGGCCCTTGCACCAGGGCTCACACGAGGGCTTACACGAGGGTTCGTACGAGGGGACAGCAGGGCTCACGCCCTCGCATAGCTCTCGCACCAAGGCTTGCAGGAGGGGGCACAAGGGCTCGCACAAGGGCTCGCACCAGAGCTCGCACCAGAGCTCACAGAAGAGGGCACAAAAGCTCACACGAGGGCTGGCACCAGCAGGCTCGCACGACGGTTCACGAGGGGGCATCAGAGCACGAGGGCTCGCACGAGGGCACAAAGACTCACCCCAAGGCTTGTTCTAGGGCTCACGCAGCGCTCGCACCAGGGCCTGCACGAGGGCTCCCACAAGGCTCTCCCGTGGCTTGCACTGGGGCTTACACCAGGGTGCATGAGGGTCTCACACGAGAGCACACAAAGGTCTCGTGTGGCGCTTGCACGAGGGTGCATGAGGGCTTGCACGAGGGTCACGTGTGGGTCTTGCACAAGGGGGCACGAGGGTCGCGCATGGTGCTCGCTTGAAGGTGCACACGGGCTCGCACGAGGATTGCGCAAGAGTCTTGCAACAGGGCGCACAAAGGTCTCACGTAAGGGTGCACAAGGGCTTGCACGAGGGTTGTGCATGAGGATCACACAAGGGTCCAACACAAGGGTCTCACACAAGGATTTTGCATCTGTCGTTCACCTAAGAGTATGGAAAGGCTTGCACAAGGGTTGCACAAGGGTCTCGCGTGAAAGTACACAAGGGTCTCACAGCACTCGCACAAGAGTGCAGAAGAGGTCACACGAGGGTCTCACACAAGAGCGCACAAGGATCTCATAACACACAAGGGATTGCACAAGTCACACAAGGGTTTTGCACAAGGATCTCGATCCTCACATGAGGGGGCACAAAAGCTCACAAGGGTCTTGCACGAGGGGGCACAACTCACACACGAAGGTCACACAAGGCTGTCACACATGGGTGCACGACGGTCATGCACGGCACTTGCACGAGGGTGCACAAGGGTCACATGAAGGTTTCACACGAGGGTGCGCGAGGGTCTCGCACAAGGGTCTTGCACGAGGATCTTGCTTGAGGGTGCATGAGGGTCTTGTGTGAGGGTCTTGCACAAGAGAGCACAAGAGTACGAGGGTCTCGCGCGAGAGCGCGTAAGGGTTTTGCAACAGCGTCTTGCACAACCGTCTTGCGTGAGGGTCTCGCACGAGGGTGCCCGAGGGTCTCACACGGGGGTCTCGCGTGAGGGTCTCACACGAGGGTCTCGCACGAGGGTTCCCGAGGGTCTCACACGGGGGTCTCGCGTGAGAGTCTCGCACGAGGGTCTCGCACGAGGGTTACGCAGCCGCAAGGAACAAAAAGAGGACCCAGGCGTCTGGGAGAGGGAACCGAGGCGTCCAGGGTGGGCACCCAGGCGTCCCGGAGAAGCACCCAGATGTCCGGGAGGGCACCCAAGTGTGCGGGGTGGGCACCCAAGTGTCCGGGGAGGGCACCCAGACGTCTGGGAGGGCACCCAGGCAGCCAGGATGAGGCCCAGGGGTCCGGAAAAAGGACCCAGGTGTCCAGGGTGGGCACCCAGGCACCCACGTGAGGGCCCCAGGCACCCGGGTGGCTCTTCCCCCCTCCCAAGAGGGACCCAAACACCCAAGATCGTCACCCCCACCCTTCCCCCCCCACCCCCCCCACCCCCCCAGAAGGGACCCGGGTGTCCCGGCAGCGACCTGGTTGGCGTCCATCCACCGCGCCGCGTCCTGGACGTGGTTAAACTCCACGAAGGCGAAGCCGCGGCTCTGACCTAGAAGGAGCCGGGGGGGGGGGGATAGGGTGGGGGGGTGGGTGGGAGTCAGGGACAGCACCCATGGGTGCCCCCCCGGTTCCCCTAGGTAAGGTACGGGTGCCCCTTGGGATTGTTTAGGTTGGGTATGGGCACCTGTGGGTGCTCCTAGGAACCCTTTGGGAGCTCTTGGGGTGGGGGCGAGCACCCGTGGGTGCTCCTGGGACCCCTTGGGTAGGGTACAGGTACCCGTGGGGGCTCCTGGGACCCCTTGGGTAGGGCACAGGTACCCGTGGGTGCTCCTGGGGCCTCCCAAGTAGAATATAGATGCCCACTGGGATCCCCTGGGTTGGGTATAGGCACCCATGGGTGCTCCTAGGACCTGCCGAAAAGAGTACGGATGCCCCCTGTGTTGGGTATGAGCACCCATGGGTGCTTTTGGGACCCCCCTGGGACCTTTTGGGGTGGGTATGGCCACCCTTTGGATTCCCTGGGTTGGGTATGGGCACCCATGGGAGCCCCTGCAGTTGGGGTGGGCACCCGTAGGACCCCCGGGGTGTGGTACAGGCACCCTTGGGTGCACCTAGGACCCCCTGCGGTGGGAATGGGCACCCATAAGTGCTCCTGGACTCCCTGGATAGGGTACAGGCACCCATGGGTGCTCCTGGGACCCCCTTGAGACCCATTGGGGGGGGGTACGGGCACCCACGGGTGCCTCTGGTATTCTTTAGGTGCGATACGGACACTTGAGTCTTCCTGTAACCCACCTGAAAGCCCTTGGGTTGGGTATGGCCACCCATGGGTGCTCCTGGAACCCCTCTGGGACGCCCTAAGTAAACTATGGCCTCCTACAGGTGCTTCTGGGACCCTCTAGATAGGGTGTAGACGTCCATGGGTGGTCTCTGGGTAGGGCACAGCACCCCTGGGTGCTCCTGGGGAGGGGACCAACACCCTTGGGTGCTCCTGGAGACAGGACCAACACCCCCAGGTGCTGCCTGACGCAGGTCTAGCACCCTTGGGCAGAAGACGGGCACCACTGGGTGCCTCCAGGCAGTGGGTTCGGCACCCCTGGGTGCCCCTGAGGATGGGACTAGCACCCCTGGGTGCTCCTGGGAAAGGGACTGGCACCCCTGGGTGCCCCTTGGGCAGGAAATGGGCACCCCTGGGTGCCCCCGGGGACAGGACTGGCACCCCTGGGTGCCCCTTTGCTATGGGTCAGCACCCCTGGGTGCTCCTAGGCAGGGGGTGGGCACCTCTGGGTGTCCCCAACTATGGGTCTGGCACCCCTGGGTGCCCCTTGGGTCTGCGCCAGGCACCCCTGGGTGCTCCCAGTGCGTGATATAGCACCCCTGGGTGCTCCTGAGAAGGGCCACAGCACCCCTGGGTGCTCCCTGGGGATGGTGCGGGCACCCCTGGGTGCCCCCCGGTGTGGTTCTGGCACCGCTGGGTACCCCTGGGTATGGCACAGCACCCCTGGGTGCTCCTAGGGAGGGGTTGGGCACCCCTGGGTGCCCCCAAGAAACAGGACCAGCACCCCTGGGTGCCCCTAGAACTAGGACCGGCACCCCTGGGTGCCCCCGGGGACAGGACCAGCACCCCTGGGTGCTCCTCAGGAGGGGACCGGCACCCCTGGGTGCCCCTGTGGAACAGGACCAGCACCCCTGGGTGCTCCTAGAGATGGGACGGGCACCCCTATGTGCCCCCCAAGTCCGGCGCAGCACCCCTGGGTGCTCCGTAGGGACAAGACTGGCACCCCTGGGTGCCCCTGGGGAGATGACAGACACCCCTGGGTGCCCCCCAAGTCTCGCACAACACCCCTGGGTGCTCCCTGGGGATGGGATTAGCACCCCTGGGTGCCCCTGGAGAGGTGACAGGCATCCCTGGGTGCCCCCCGAGTTGGGCGCAGCACCCCTGGATGCTCCTACGGATAGTACTAGCACCCCTGGATGCCCCTGAAGTGAGGACAGCCACCCCTGGGTGCCACCTAAATCTACCACAGCAGCTGTAGGTGCCCCTGAGGATGTGACTGGCACCCCTGGGTGCCCCTGGGGTGGGGACTAGCCCCCCTGGTGCCCCCTGAGTATGGCACAGCACCCTGGGGAGAGGACCAGCACCTCTGGGTGCCCCTGGCAATAGAACCAGCACCCTGGGTGCCCCTCGGCGTGAGTAAGGTGGGGGCAGACCCAACCCCCTTCCCAAGAGACCCAGGTGGGTGGGTGCCCCCAAAAAGGAACCCAAGCACCCGAGCATCCCCCCCATCACCCCAAAACGAGACCCAGGGGTTTGGGTGGCCCCCGCCCCCCCCACCAAAAGGGACCCAGGCTCACCTGAAGACTTGTTCCGCATCAGTCGCACCTCCCGGGGCTGCACCCCCTGCGCCTGCAGCTGCGCCCGGATCTGGGGTGGGGGGGAGACACATGGGACACCCCGATTTAGCGGCACCCAGGTACCCAGGAAGGGCACCCGGGCATCCGCAAAAAGGGACCCAGGTATCTGAAGAGGGGGACGCAGATAGACTGGGGGGGACCCAGATATGCGGGGGGGGACCTGGGTGCTTGGGACACCCCTAAATCCGCTCGGCCCCCCAGCCAAGAGCCCCCAAAATGTCTCCCGGGGGGGACCCAGGCACCCAAGGGGGGACCCAGAGAACCAGGAGCTGGGCTGAGGGCACCCGGGAGGGGGCGTGGCCTAATGAGAAGGGGGTGTGGCTTGGTAGGAAAGGGGGCGTGGTCAGGACAAGGAGGTGGGGCCACATAAGAAGGGATCTGCCTATTAGGAACCATGATGATGCCTAAAGGGGTGGGGCCAAAAGGGGGCGTGGTCTAAGGGGGAGTGGCCATGGAACCAGGGCGTGGCCTAACGCTCCCCAGGCTGCTGGGGGGGGGGGGGGATTTAAAGTGACGGTGTCCCTCCCAAAAGGGGCGGGGCCCCATCCAAGGGGCGTGGCTATGGAAAAGGGGGCGGTGCTCACCCTCCCTATGGAGACTTTCTAGAGGTTTGACCCCGCCCCCCGTGGGGTGGGATTTAAAGGGCCAGTGCCACTCCCAAAGCGATACTTAGCTGATGGGGTGTGGCTAAAAAAAAGGTGTGGTCGAGGTAAGGGGCGTGGACAACATTAGGGGGCGTGGCTAAGCTTCCCCACAGTGATTGACAATGAGCAGATGCCAATCCAGCCATATTTAAAGGGCCAGTGCGCCCCTTGGAGAGGCGGGGCTTAGCTGAGAGGTGTGGCTGGGGCAACAGGGTGTGGCCGAACCAAGAGGGCGTGGCCAAGGCAGGGGGCGTGGCTAATCTTACAGAGGGCACCCAGATGGAGACTCAGCCCAGACCACCACAGGTAAACCGCGGGATTTAAAGGGCCGGCGTCCCCCTGAAGAGGTGGGGCTTAACCGGGGGGGAGGGGCAAGTCCACTTTTTAAAAGGGGGCGTGGCTTACGTCATTTTCGGTGGCGGCCTGGGGCAGCATACGGAGCATGACGATGGTGCTGGCCCGCGGCTCCTCCTCGGCCGCTTCCGGACGGTAATCCTGGTCCCGGTAGTCACCATCGGCACCGAAGGGCAATGTCGGGGGGGCCGGAGTGGGGTCCCGCTTCCGGGGGGGCTCCGAGCCCTCATAGGAGGCCTGGGGGGGGGGGGGGGGGCAAGGAGGGGGTGTCAGGTGGTGGGGGAGGGGGACCCGGGTGTCCTGGAGGTGATCCAGGTATCCAGGAAGGGACCCCGGCATCCGGCACCCACCTGAGGGGGGGTCCCAGGGGCGGGGGGCCCCTCGGGGGGGCCCCCGTAACCACGATAGTCCATGTCGCGATAATCATGATCCCGCTGGGTGCGGGAGCCTTCTTCTGGGGGGGCAGGGGCCCCACCGTAGCGCCCCGTCCGGTCCCCACGACCCCCCCTGCAGGATGGGGAAGGGGGTCAGGGGTGTCCCCAAATGTCCCCCGTCCCCAAAAGAGCTCCCCCTCCTTGGGGATCCCCAAAATGCCCCCCATGGGGTCTCCAATGCTCCCTCCCCCCCTTTAGGGGTCCCCAGTGTTGTCACCCCCCTTGAGGTCCCCCAAAATGTGTGCCCCCCCCCTTCCTCCCCGGGTCCCCAAAATGTCCCCTTCCCTGCATGGGGTCCCCAAATGCCCCCCCCGAGAGGTCCTCAAATGTCCCCTTCCCCCTTGGGTCCCCTAATGGCCCCCCCTTTGGGGGTCCCCCCAAATGTCCCCTTCCCTCGGGGGTCCCCAGTATCATCCTCCCCCGCTTTGGGGTCCCCAAAATATGTGTGCCCCCCCAGGGCTTCCCAAATGTCCCCTCCCCCCTTGGGGGGGGGTCCCTAAATGTCCCCTCCCACCACAGGGGTCCCCAAATGTCATCCCCCCCAGGTCCCCAGTTTTGGGGTCCCCCCGGATCCCCCCTACCTGCGTTCGTACTCCATGGTGCTGGTACCTGTGGGGAATAGTGTGACTGGGGGGGACTGGGAGGAACTGGGAGGGACTGGGAGGGGCGAAGGGGCAGCTGGGGGGTACTGGGAGGGACTGGGAGGAATGAGGGGGTGCTGGGGAGCAACTGGGCAGCACTGGGAGGGACTAAAAGGTACTGGGGGGCAAGTGGGCAGCAGTTGGGAGGGATTGGGATGACCTAGGGGGAACTGGGATGAAGGGGCGGGCACTGGGATGAGTTACAGGTTAACGGGAAGCGCTGGGATGAACTGCGCGGGGTAATAAAAGGCACCAGAGAGGAGCGGGATGAACTGTGGCGGTACTGGGAAACATTGCGAGGTAACTGGGGGCACTGGAAGACACTGGGGTGAACTGGGATGGCACTAGAGGTGACCAGCACGAAATTGGACACAACTGGGGGGTGCTGGGAGGGATTGGGATGATCAGCGGGCACTGGGGAGTATCTGGGAGGGTGCTGGGATCAACTGGGGGGGGTACTGGGAGGCATTGTGGGGTTACTGGGAGGGACTGGGAGGGACTGGGAGGGTCGCTGGAAGGGATCGGGAGGGACTGGGAGGAACTGGGGAGGCACCTGGGGGCAACTGGGAGACACTGGGAGGGACTGGGAGGAACTGGGAGGAACTGGGAGGGACTGGGAGGGACTGGGAGGAACTGGGAGGAACTGGGAGGAACTGGGAAGTACTGGAGGATACTGAGAGGCCCTTGGGGGGGTCACTGGGAGGGAAATGGGATGAACTGGGGGCCACTGGGACCTGCCCCAGCAGTGGGCGACGGAACAGAGAGGACCCCCGCCGTGCCCCGCCTACTCATTAGCATACAAGACTCCGCCCCGCCCCGTCATCCTGCCAGGCCCCGCCCCCTCCGGCAGGCTCCGGAGCCGGACCCCGCCCCCTCACCCCATCTATCCAATCCCCGCCTGCTCCGAGGGTCCCGGTAAAGCCCCGCCCGGCCCCGGTAAGCCCCGCCCCACCCCGGTAAGCCCCTCCCCACCCGTCTAGGCCCCGCCCCTCCCCGGTAGGCCCGGACCTGTCCCCGCCGCTCCGCCGCCGCCGCTCCCGACCAGCAAAATGGCGGCGCCGCTCCTCGCCCGGCCCGCCCCGCGCACCCGCGCCCGCCCTCGCCTCTCTCCCATTGGCCGCTCTGCCCGCCCATCCCCGCAGTCACCCGCTTCATTGGTCGGCGCCGCCGCGCGCCGCGCATGGGGGGGCGGTGCCGGCGCTGAAGGGAGCGCGAGGGGACGAGGCGTCTCTCCAGCGCGCCGGCGGCGGCCTCTGATTGGCTACGGGGCGCGGGGAGGCGGAGCCAGCCGCGAGGAGCCAGCAGGGGGCGGGACGCTTGGGGGGCGGTTGCTTAGAGGGGGGAGTGGAGGGAGGGGGGATCAGCGCCGGCCTCTGATTGGCTGCGCGGCGCGAGGAGGCGGAGCCACCCCGCACGGAGGCGGGACACCGTTCAAGGGCTCTCTGTTGGTTGGTTAGAGCGCGGCGGCGGCGCTCTCTGATTGGCGGGACGCCGTGGGGGAGCGGAAGGGGCGGAAGCGGCGGGGCGGGAATTCCGTCGGGAAGATGGCGGCGGCGGCGGTGGGGAGGGCACTGCGGGCGCTGCGGGTCGGGACAATGGCGGCCGGGACGCGGGGCCGCTCGGCGGGGACCGCCGGGGGCCGTGGCGCTACCGCAGGTGCCGCTGGGGGCGGATCCCCACGAGGAGGAGCCAATGGCGGTGGCCCAGAGGAAGGTGGGCGGGGGTTGCGAGGGGGGAGGGGGCGGGGCTAGAGGAGGGGGCGGGGCTTGCGGGGCAGAGCTTGGGAGTCGGGGCGGGTCACGGGCAGGGGGCGGGGCCTGAGGGAGAGTGGGGCGGGGCTTGGAGGCCCAGGGGGCGGGGCTTGGTGGCTGGGGGCGGGGCTTGGTGGATGGGTTCTGGGAGGGGCGGGGCTTGGCGTGGGGGCAGGGAATGCCCGTGGCTGAGCCCTGTGGGCGGTGCTTAGTGGCTGGGGGTGGAGCCAAGTCTTCGGGGTGGGGCTTGGGGTGGGGGCGTGGCCTGATCCTCGGGGGCGGGGCTTTAGCAGGGCCCGGGCTCTGCTGTGGGGGGTGGTTAGTGGGGAGGTGGGGCTGAGCAGAGGGGGTGGAGCCAAGCCATGTGGGGGGGGGCGTGGCCTTTCGGGTGGGGGCGTGGTCTACAGCAGGGAAAAGGGGGTCCTGGGGGTGCTGGCGGGGGGGGGGGGCACCCAGGCACCCCGTTTCCCGGCAGAACCCCGATTACCACGGCTTTTCGGCGGACCCGGACGCCGACGTCCTCAACATGCGGGCGGTTTTCTTCGCCGGCGTCTCCGTCGCCATCGTCCTCGGCAGCGTCTTCCTCCATTACCTGCCTGACTACGGGTGAGGGGGGGGATGGGGACACACCCGGGGGGACACCCCCCCCAGCATCCGGGGGATCCCCCCCCCACACCTTGGGAAAGCACCTATAGGGTTCTATACAGGGTTACAGGGGCCTATGAGGGGATGGGGGGGGAGTATGGGGGTCTATAGGGGTACAGGAGTGGATGGGGGGGGCTGTGAGGGGGTAGTTGGGTGTATAGGGGACTCCTAGTCCTAAAGGGGTCTATAGGAACCTATGGGGGGGGCTCCTAGGGTCACTGGGGGGGTCTATAGAGATCTTTGAGAAGATGTAGAAACCTATAGGAGGGTCCTAGAGAGTATATGGGAGTCTGTAGGAACCTATGAGAGGACGTAGGGGGCTCTTAGAGGCCCTGGGGAGTTCTGTAGGGCTCTTTGAGAAGATCTAGAGATCTATAGGATGCTGCCAGGCAGCGTATGGTGGTCTATAGCAACCTATGAGAGAATATGAGAGCCTATAGGCTGCGCCTAAGAGTCTTATGGGCATCTATAGAAACCTATGGGGGGGGGGGGTGACTGGGGGCAGCCTGTATAGGAGTCTGAGAAAATACAGAGATCTATAGCAGGCTCCTAAAGAATATATGAGCATTTATAAGAACTTATTAGAGAATGTGAGAACCTGTAGAGAGTCCTTGGGTGTCCTATGGGGGTCTAGGGGAACCTATGAGAGGGTGGGGGGGCTCTTAAGGGGACTGGGGGGGGGGATCTATAGGAGCGTTTGAGAAGATGTAGAGACCTATAGGAGCTTCCTGGGGAGCACGTGAAGATCTACACGAATCTTTAGCACAATACGGAAACACATAAAAAATGTAAAACTTTCTATAGGGGTTTATGAAACTGTATAAATGCACGTGGTACCTGTGTAAGAGATGTAGAGCGACTATAAGATGTCTATAGAAATTTGTAAGGTTTTATAGGGATTTACAGGGCTCTATGGGGTGCCTGTGGGAGGCCACGGGGGGGGAATCTCAGGGTCTATAGAGCTCGATGGGGGGCTTGGGGGGGGGGGCTATAGGGACACCCGGGTCCCTGACCCCCCACCCACACCCCTCCCCCCAGGCTGCAGCAATGGGCGCGGCGCGAGGCCGAGCTCCAGATCCGGGAGCGGGAGAGTCGGGGGCTGCCGCTGCTGGACTCCAACTACTACGACCCTGCCCGCCTCGCCCTGCCCCCCCCGGAATGAAACACCCCCCCACACACACCTGGGTCCCCCCTAAGTGCCCCCACCAGGGTCCCATGGGTGCCCCCGTGATCAACTGGGTGCTCCTTCCTGGACACCTGGGACCCCTTTTTTGGGGGGGGGGCAGGATGCCTAGATTTTCTTTTTTTGGGGGGGGCGGGGGGAGGCAGCCAGGACCCCTGAGTCCCTCTTTGGGGGGGGGGGCTGGGGGGTACCTGAACACCTGGGGCCCCCTAAGCCCCCCCCCCCCCAGGGTCCCATGGGTGCCCCTTCCTGGACTCCTGGGACCCCTTTTTTTGGGGGGGGCAGCCAGGACCCTTGAGTCCTTCTTTGGGGGGGGGGGGCTGGGGGGTACCTGGTCACCTGGGTCCCCTTTTTTGGGGGGGATCCCCACTGTGGGTCTGTTAATAAAGTGATGGGGGTCAGTCAGACGCCTGGGTTCTCTTTTTTTCTTTGGAGGGGGGGTGCCTGGACGCCTGGGTCCCCTTTTTTGGGGGGCAGGGGGGGGTTGGATGCCCGTGTTCCCCTTTTTTTGAGGGGGGGGGGGTGCCTGGATGCCCGGGTCCTGGGGTTTTTTCGGGGGTGGGGGGTGCCTGGACTCCTGGGTCCCCCCTTTATGGGGGGGGGGGGGAACTGGGACACTAATGGTCCTTTCCCAGCGCACCCAGACCGCATCTCCCAGGAGCCCCCGCGGCGCCGTGACATCATCAGACGGCGCCACCACGTGCCCCCCCCAACGCCGTGGTCCTAAAGCCCCCCCCATTGTTCCCCATAGCCCCCTATAGCCTCCAAGAGCCCTAACAGGCCCCTAAATCCCCCCCCCGACCCCCTGTAGCCTCCACGACCCCCTATAGGTCCCTATAGCCCCCCATGGCTCTTTATGACCCCCCCCCGCAGAGCCTCTGTAGGACCCCTGTGCCCCTGCCGCCAGCCCCCATAGGGTGCCTGCAGCCCCCGTGTCCCCCCAGCCTCTGTTGAGCCCCTATAGCTTCCCCAGAGGCTCCTATAGCCCCCCCCCAAGCCCCTATAGGGCCCCCAGAGCCCCGAGGACTCCCCAATACGCCCCTATAGGGCCCTGTAGCCCTCCGATGCTCCCTATCCCCCCCCATAGGCTGCTATAACCCCCCCTCGGGCTCCATACATCCCCTATAAGCCCCTATGCCCCCCGCAGGTCCCCCATAAGCCCCGACCCCTACCTCTGGCTTCCCATAGACCCCCATATACCCCTATAGTCCACCATAGGGCCCCATAGCTCCCTATATCCCCATAAGCTCCCGCAGGCCCCCCCCCCATATCCCCCTATAGGCCCCCACAGCCCATTATAACCCCCCCACCGGCACCTATAGGCCCCCCCCATAGCCCCCTAAGGCTCCCCAGGCCACCCCCAAGCCTTTATATGTCCCTATGGGCCCCTCTGTTGCCTCATAGGCCCCCATAGGCTCTGCACAGCCGCCTCACGGCCCCCTATATCCCCCCATAGGCCCCTTACAGGCCCCCATAGGTCCTTACAGGCTCCTACGGGGCCTCACGGCCCCCTATAGGCCCCCGTATCGCCCTCATCGACCCCTATAGGCCCCCATAAGTCCCTATAGGCCCCCATAAGTCCCTATAGGCCCCTATAAGTCCCTATGGGCCCCTATAAGTCCCTATAGGCCTCCCACAGGGCCCCGTGTCCCCTCCCGGCCGCCGTCGGGTCCGCGCGCGCGGTGCTGTGTCACGAGGCCCCGCCCCCTCCCTCCTCCCGTAGGCGCGGGGCGGGGGCGGGGCTTCCACATCCGGGCTCCGGCGGGAGGAAAGGGGGCGTGGCCACCGCCGGGGCGCGCCCCCCCCCCCCCCCTCTCCCCAATCAGCGCCTCGGCCGAAGCGGAGGGGGAGGGAGGAGGCGGGCGGTGGCGGGAGGTGAGAACCAATAGGAGCGCGGCGGCGGGCGGCGGTAACCAATGGGAAGGGGCGGGGGGCGGGGAAGAGAGGGAGGAGGGAGGGGGCGGCGGGGGGGTAGCCGCCGCCGCCGCCATCTTGTCGCGGAGGAGCCGAGCGGAGCGGGCGGGACCCGGCGGCGGGGCCTGGACAGCATCATTGGTGCGGGAGGGGGGGACCGGGCCGGGAGGGGGGGGGCCCGGGGGGTGGGGGGCCCGGGGAAGGGGGTGGGGGGCTGCGCTTGGAGGGGCTGAGGCCCCTCCCCCCCCTCCGGTTAGTGGGAACCCCGCCCCGGTTAGTGGGAACCCCCCGTCTGGGCCTGGGAGGGGGACCCCTTCCCCCTCCTCTTTGGGGAACCCCGGTAATGGGAACCTGGCTCCGGTTAATGGGAACACCCCCATTTGGGGTCCCCGTTAATGGGGACCCGCCCCCCGGGGACCCCGGGTAGTAGGAACCCGGCCCCAGTTAATGGACCCCCGATAATAGGAACACCCCCCCCCCTCCCCCACCCGGGACCCCCAGTAGTGGGAACGTGGCGCCGGTTAATGGGAACCCCCTCCCTCGATAATGGGATCCTCCCCCAAGGGACTCTCGGTTAATGGGATCCCTCTCCCCCCTTCGGGGACCCCCGCTAATAGGAACCAGACCCCAGTAATGGGAACCCCTCAATGGGACCCTCGTTAATGGGACAGCCCCCCCCCATTCCGAGGAACCTCTCTTGTTAATGGGAACCCCTGGCAAATCCCCGTCCCCTGTTAAGTTTGGGGGGTGGGGGCTGTTTTGGGTCCCTTGGCAGGGGTGATGTCACCCAGTGTCCCTTAGTGTCACTCTCTCCATCCCCCGGTGCCACCCAATGTCCCGTAGTGTTACTCTCTCCATCCCCCGGTGCCACCCCGTGTGTCACCCACCGTCCCTCAGTGTCACCCGCTGCCAACCCGTGTCCCCCCCCCGGCATCACCCACTGCCCCCGGTGTCGCCTCATGTCCCCTCCTGATGTCACCGGGTGCCACTGAACGTCACCGTGTGTCCCTCAGTGCCACCCCGTGTGTCACCCGCCACCTTCTTGTCACCCCCTGCTATCCCGTCCTCCCCACCGTCACCCCAGTATCATCTTGCGTCCCTCCTGTCGTTACTCTTACGTGTCACCCGCTGTCACCCCTTGTCCCCAGCTGACCTCTGACCTCTGACCCCCGCAGATGTCCAGCTCCCCGCTGTCGAAGAAGCGCCGCGTCTCCGGGTCCGACCCACCGACGGGCTCCAGCCGCGCCCCCGCCTCCGCCGTCCCCCCCAGCGTCACCCCTGCCAACGTGAGTGTCACCTCCTGTCACCCCTGGGTGTCCCTGTCACCCCACTGGGTATTCCTGTCACCTTCTTTGCTCTCGTTGTCACCTCTCTGATGTTCAGAGCCGTTTCCGCTAACGTGGGTGGCACCTGGTGTCAACTTGCTGTTACCCAGTGTCACCCCTTTGTCACCTGGGTGTCCCTACATGTCCTGGGGGTGACATTTGTCTCCCTCGGTCCTCGTCGTCACCCCCCGTGCTCTGTTCAGAGCCACCCCCATCAATGGGAGCGTCACCTTGCTGTCACCCGGTGTCACTTGGGTGTCCCTATGTGTCCTGGGCGTGACGTGTGTCCCCTCTCAATCCTCGTTGTCACCCCTGCTCAGGGCCACCCCCATCAATGGGAGCGTCACCTGGCTGTCACCTCAGTGTCCCTGTCACCCCCGGGTGTCCCTGTCACCTTTTCTGGTCTCGCCCTCACCTCTGTGGTGCTCTGAGCCACCCCCATCAATGGGACTGTCACCCAGTGTCACTTGGCTGTCACCTGGTGTCACCCAGCTGCCACCTGGGTCTCCCCATCACCCCCGGGTGTCCCTGTCACCCCTCCTGGAGGGGTTTGTCACCTTCTTTGGTCTCGTCGTCACCTTTGTGCTGCTCTGAGCTTTCCCTGCGAATGTGGCCGTCACCTGGTGCCACCTTGTTGTCACCTGGGTGTCTCTATGCATCCTGGGGGTGGCACGCGTCCCCGTCCCCCGCTGACGCTGTTGTCACCCGCCCCTTCCCCAGGGCATGGCGAAGAACGGGGGCGAGGCCGAGATCGATGAGGGGCTTTACTCCCGCCAGCTGTGAGTATCCAGATGTTGGGGTCCCCCCCCCCTCCTTGGGGCAGGGGGTGGGACGTTGGGGTCCTCTGGGTGCCTGAATCCTCCCCCCCCGAGGATGTCGGGGTGTTCCTATGGATTTGGGGGGGCTCTATAGGTACTTGAGGGGGATCCCCATGGATTTAGGGGGGTCACTATGGATTTGGGGGCTACCTGGGTCTCTCCTGGAGTGTTAGGGGATCCCTTAAGGATTTGGGGGGGCTCCATAGGTGCTTAGGGGGGTCCTCATGGATTTGGAGGGTCAGTATGTATTTGGGGGGCTCCCTGGGTCTCTCCTGGAGTGCTGGGGGCTCTTTTAAGGACTTGAGGGAGGATCTATAGGTTCTTGGGGGGGATCCCTGTGAACTTGGGGAGTTCCATAGGTACTTGGGGAGGTGCATATGAACTTGGGGTGCTCTGTGGAGGTGTTGGGGGCATCGCTATAGATTGGGGGGGGGGCTTCCCTAGATGCCTGGATCCCTCCCAGTTATTTTCAGCCATTTTCACAGCCCTGGGGTGACCCTGTGAGAGCTTGGGGGACCCCAAGAGGATTTGGGGGACCCCAAGAGGATTTGGGGAACCCCCCGTGACCACCCTGACCCCCCCCCCCAGGTACGTGCTGGGTCACGAGGCGATGAAGCGGATGCAGACGTCCAACGTCCTGGTGTCGGGGCTGCGGGGGCTGGGGGTGGAGGTGGCCAAAAACCTGGTGCTAGGGGGGGTCAAATCCGTCACCCTTCACGACCCCCAACCCGCCACCTGGCCTGACCTCGCTTCCCAGGTGAGTTAATTAACTCTTCAGGCTTAATTAACCTCTGCTTGTGTTAATTGATCTTTTCTTGAGGTTAATTAAAGCTGGTTTTGGGGGGTGGGGGGTGTGTCCATGTCTGAGGTGAGCTAAATGCCCACCCCCCCCCCCCCGAGGTAATTAATCCAGTTCTCAAATCATTATTAGGGCTCATCAGAGGAGTTAAATGCCCCCCCTCCCACGTTAATTAATTTACCTGGGGGGTAATTAGTCTTTACAGAGTCTTGTTTTCTGGGGTGCTTGGGTTGCCCAGGGGAGCTAAATGCCCCCCCGCCCCGGTGTATTTAATCTATGCTTGGGGTTATTATTGGGGTTGACTGCAATACTTAGGAAAGTTAAATGTCACGCAGCCTAGATAGCTAATTAATACTGGGGGTGATAAATTAATTTGGGGGGTAATTAATCACTATGGAGGGGTTGTGTGGGGGGTGATTGGCTTGCCAAGGGAAGCTGAATTCCCCCCCCCAGGGTAATTAATTCACCCCTGGAGTTGTTACATGGCCTTATCAGGGGGGTTAAATATTATTCATGGGGTAATTAGTTAACTTGGGGAGTAAGCAATTAACCTGAGAGGTAATTAGCTCTTATGGGGGGTGGTTGTGTGGGGTGATTTTGTTGCCTAGGGAAGCTGAATTTCCCCCCCCAGGGTAATTAATTCACCCCTGAAGTTGTTATCAGGCCTCATTAGGGGAGTTAAATGTCCTGCATGGGGTAATTAATTAACCTGACAGGTACTTAATTAACAGGTAGAGTAATTAGTCCTTATGGGGGGCTGTTGTGGGGGGTGGTTGGGTTTCTCAGGGGGGATAAATGCCCCCCTAGGGGCAATTAATTTGCTGGGGGCAGTAAATATCTCCCTGTGTATTCCTGGAGAGGGCGGGGCAACCTTCCATGGGTGCTGGGGAGTGTCTGGGAGGGGGGTCGTTGGGTGTCAGGCCCCCCCCCGACAACCCCCCACCCCTTTTTTATTCTGTCACACCCCCCCTCCCTCCCAAGTTCTACCTGCGGGAGGAAGACGTGGGGCAGAACCGGGCGGAAGCAACGCTGCCCCGATTAGCCGAGCTCAACGCCTACGTGGCCGTCACCAGCACCCGCCAACCCCTCAGCCAGGAGCTTCTCGCACCCTTCCAGGTACACCCGTGGCTGCCTGTACCCTGCCCGTGGCTGCCTGTACCTCCTGCATCTGCCCGCATCTCTTACATCTACCTGTAGCCTCTCCGTGCCCCCTTTTCTTCCCCAAAATGAACTCTGGGGCCGTTGATTTGGGTGTCCGACTGTCCTTCACGTGGCCGACTGTAATCTCTGTGGCCGGCTGTACTCCTAAAAGCCGCCTGTACCCCTCTCTGGGGACAGTTGTGTCCCCTGGGACAGCAGTGGCTTCCCCACAACCATCCTTGGGGCTGTTTGTGTCCTACCGTCCGGTTGTGCGTCCAACTGTACTTCTTAGCGACTCCTCGTGTCTCTGTGGCCGCCTGTACCCGCCCAGGATGCCCTGTACCCCCTAATTTCTGGCTCTCACACTCTCCACGTGCCCTTACGCGTGCGTCTGTCCGTTCGCCGGCCTAGTTGTGCGTCTGACTGTACTTCTTCGGGCCTGCGTGTGTCTCCGTGGCCGCCTGTACCCACCCAGGATTGCTTGTACCCACTCAGGACCACCTGTACCCACCTAGAGTGGCCTGTACCCCGTATTTTCTTCCTTAAGTGGTTCCTCTTGTCTCTGTGGCCGCTTACACCCACTCGGGACCCCCAGTACCCCCCAGTTCCTGGGTCAGACGGTCTCCGCGTGCCTTTATGCATTCGACTGTCCCTGCGTCAGGTTGTGGGTCTGACTGTACCCCTCTGTGGCTGCTTGGGTCTCCATGGCCACCTGTACCCACCCAGGACCCCCTGTACCCCTCAGTTCCTGGGTCAGGTGGTCCCTGTGTGCCGTTATCTATCCAACTGTTTATCTGCGTGTCAGGTTGCGTGTCTGACTGTGCTTCTTCATGGCGTTTTGTGTCTCTGTGGTGGCCTGTACCCACTCGGGATCGCCTATACTCCCCATTTTCTGGGTCTTGACAGTCTCCGCGTGCTGTTCCTTGTCCGTCTGTTCGCCTAATTGTGTGTCCGCCTGCGCTTCGTGGCTGCTTGTGTCTCTGTGGCTGCCTGTACCTGCTCAGGACCGCCCGTACCCCCCGTTTTCTGCGTCTGACAGTCTCCACGTGCCTTTACTTGTTTGTCCGTCTTGTTGTGTGTCTGTACCTCCCCAGGATCCCCCGTACCCCCTGTTTTCTGGGTCTGAGGATCTCCCTGTGCCATTTGATGTCTGTCCATCCGTCTGCCTGGTTGTGCGTCCACCTGTACCTCTCTGTGGCTCCTTGTCTCTCCGTGGCTGCCTGTGCTTCTCAAACCCACCCCAGGGGGGTTATTCACCCCCCCATGGCCTCCTGTCCATCCGTCCCCTTCTCCGTCCACCCGTCCCCTGCCCCAGGTGACAGATGGACGAACAGACGTGGTCTTTCCACAGGTGGTGGTGTTGACCAACTCCTCGTTGGAGGAACAACTGTGGGTCGGGGACTTTTGCCACAGCCATGGGATCAAGCTGGTGGTGGCCGACACCCGCGGGCTTTTCGGGTGAGCTGGATGCCTGGGGCTCCTTCTATAGGGTCTCTGGGGCACCTGGGTCCCTTCTGTAGGGTCTCCTGGATGCCTGGGTCCCTTCTGTAGGGTCTCCCAAGTGGCTGGGTCCCGTTTAGGGGGTCTCCCAGCTGGCTGGGTCCCGTTTAGGGGGTCTCCCAGGTGGCTGGGTTCTGTTTAGGGGGTCTCACAGATGCTTGGGTCCCTTCTATAGGGTCTTTTGGGCGCCTGGGTCCCTTCTGTAGGGTCTTTTGGGCGCCTGGGTCCCTTCTGTAGGGTCTTTTGGGCGCCTGGGTCCCTTCTGTAGGGTCTTTTGGGCGCCTGGGTCCCTTCTGTAGGGTCTTTTGGGCGCCTGGGTCCCTTCTGTAGGGACTTTTGGGCGCCTGGGTCCCTTCTGTAGGGACTTTTGGGCGCCTGGGTCCCTTCTGTAGGGACTTTTGGGCGCCTGGGTCCCTTCTGTAGGGACTTTTGGGCGCCTGGGTCCCTTCTGTAGGGTCTTTTGGGCGCCTGGGTCCCTTCTGTAGGGTCTTTTGGGCGCCTGGGTCCCTTCTGTAGGGTCTTTTGGGCGCCTGGGTCCCTTCTGTAGGGTCTTTTGGGCGCCTGGGTCCCTTCTGTAGGGTCTTTTGGGCGCCTGGGTCCCTTCTGTAGGGTCTTTTGGGCGCCTGGGTCCCTTCTGTAGGGTCTTTTGGGTGCCTGGGTCCCTTCTGTAGGGTCTTTTGGGCGCCTGAGTATTTTCTATAGGATCTCCCAGGTGGCTGAGTCCCATTTAGGGGGTCTCCTGGATGCTTGGGCCCCTTCTGTAGGGTCTGCCAGGCACCTGGGCCCTTTCTATAGGGTCTCCTGGACCTGGGTCCCTTTTGGGGGGTGCCCCGGATGCCTGGGACCCTTTTGGGGGTCTAGGACACCTGGGTCCCCTGGCTGACACCATTTCCACCCCCCACACACATTTTAGGCAGCTATTTTGTGATTTTGGGGATGACATGGTGGTGACGGACACCAACGGGGAACAACCCCTCAGTGCTATGGTTTCCATGGTGACTAAGGTACCGGACGCTTGGGTCACTTGGGGTGGGGGTAGGGTGTCTCCCGGACGCCTGGGTCCCCTCAGCACCCTGTCTCTCCCCTCCTCTCCTCACCCAGGGGTGCCCGGGGGAGGTGACATGCCTGGACGAGGCTCGTCACGGCTTCGAGACGGGCGATTTCGTCACCTTCACCGAGGTGGAGGGTATGGAGGAGCTGAACAGCTGCGGTCCCGTCGAGATCCGCGTCCTCGGTGAGCCCAGACGCCTGGGTGCTCTCAGGGTGGTGGTGGGGGGTCTCCTGGACACCTGGGTCCTTTTTTAGGGGTTTCCTGGATACCTGGGTCCCTTTTTAAGGGTCTCGCGGCTCCTTAGGTCCCCTTTTAGGGGTCTCCCGGATGCCTGGGTCCCCTTTTAGGGGTCTCCCGGATGCCTGGGTCCCCTTTTAGGGGTCTCCCGGATGCCTGGGTCCCCTTTTAGGGGTCTCCCGGATGCCTGGGTCCCTTTTTAGGGATCTCCTGGCTGCCTGGGTACCTCACAGGAAGCACCCTGGACACCAGGGTCCCTTGTGGGGAGCACCCCGGCCGTCTGGGTCATTTTTTAGGGGGTGCCCCAAATGCCTGGGTCCCCTTTGCGGGTGTCCTGGCTGCCTAGGTCTCTTTTTAGGGGTCTCCCGGCCACCTGGGTCCCTTGTGGGGAGCACCCTGGATGCCTGGGTCCCTTTTTAGGGGTGCCCCGGATGCCTGTGTCCCCTTTGCAGGTCTCCCAGCCACCTAGGTCCCTTTTTAGGGGTCTCCCAGCTGCCTGGGTCCCTCGTGGGGAGCATCCCGGATGCCTTGGTCCTTTTTTAGGGGTGCCCTGAATTCCTGGGTCCCCTTTGCGGGTCTCCTGGATGTCTGGGTCCCTTTTTAGGGGTCCCCCAGCCGCCTGGGTCCCTTCTGGGGAGCACCCCGGGTGCCTGGGTCCCCTTTACGGGTCTCCTGGCCGCCCGGGTCTCTGGGTGACAGCCCCACCCCCCAGGGCCGTACACCTTCAGCATCGGGGACACCAGCGGTTTCGGGGACTACGTGAGGGGGGGGATCGTCACCCAAGTCAAGATGCCCAAGCATATCCGCTTCGTGAGTGGCGCTGGGAGCGCTGGGAGAGGATTGGGAGGGAACTGGCGGGCACTGGGATGGACTGGGGGCAGACTGGGAGGGACTGGGGGTAGATTAGGAGGCACTGGGAAGTACTGGGGGTTGGTGGGAGGTCATCGGGGGCACTGGGAGATACTGGGGGGGATGGGAGGGCTTTGGGAGGGAACGGGGGGGGACTGGGAGGTACTTGGGGGTTGTGGAAGGTCATCGGGGGGCACTGGGAGGGGACTGGGGTATACTGGGAGGGATTTGGGAGCACTGGGAGGTACTGGAGGGTGATGGGAGGTCGTTAGGGGGGGCACTGAGAGGGGGTTGGGCGACATTAGGAGATACGGGGGGGACTGGGAGGGGTTTAGGAGGGAACTGGGAGGGACTGGGGTGTCACTGGAGTATACCGGCAGGCACTGGGTGCTCACCTGTCCCCTCTCCGTCCCCAGAAGCGGCTGCGGGAGGCGCTGGCGGAGCCGGAGATGATGATCACCGACTTCGGGAAGGCCGAGAGACCTCCCATCATGCACTGGGGCTGGCAGGCCCTGCACCGCTTCATACGCCAACACGGCCGCCCGCCTCGGCCACGCCACCAGGTGGGAACATCGGGGACTTTAGGGACATCGGGGGGGGGGGCTTGGGGACACGGGGAGCGTTGAGGGTGTTGGGGACATTGGAGGCCACTAAGTCTTGCACCAACATGGCCGCCCACCATGGCCCCGCCACCAGTTGGGGATACCGGGCACGTTGGGGGTGTCGAGGACATGGAGGCCACCACGGCCTCACCACCACGGGGGGACGTTGGGGACATGGGGACTCTCGGGGACATCGGGGGACGTTGGGGACACCATGGGGGACGTTGAGGCCATGGAGACCACCAACACGTCACCGTCACGAGTGGTGGCCCCGCTTTTCTCCACGGGTGCTCCCGACACGGTGCGTCCCCATCCAGGGTGACGCTGCGGAGGTGGTGGCCTTGACCCGGGAGGTGGCCCCGGGGGCGGAGCTTGACGAGGAACTGCTGCGGGAACTGGCCTTCCAAGCCACCGGTGATTTGGCGCCCGTCAACGCCTTCATCGGGGGACTGGCAGCCCAGGAGGTCATGAAGGTACCGCCCCCTCGGGATCCCACCCCGGACACTTGGGTCCCCACCCAGGACACCTGGGTCCCCTCCCCGGATCTTTGGGTCCTCTAACGAGGACCGTGACGCAGGCGGTGTCGGGGAAGTTCACGCCCATCACCCAATGGCTCTACTTCGACGCGTTGGAGTGTCTTCCTGAGGAGAATAAGGAGACGGTTCTTACAGAGGAGCAGTGTCGCCCGGTGAGCACCCATGGGTGGGGGGGGCCTGCTGGCGGTGGGCATCGGTCAGAAGAGGTACCCGTGGGTGGTGTCTCCTTGGGGTGGGCATTGGTTGTAGGACATTTGCTGGAGGACGTCCATTGGTTGGGCACGTTCTTGATGTCACCCGTGGGTTGCCTATTTTCTTGACGTCAGCCATGGGTTGGCCACCTTCTCAGGGACACCCGTGGGTGGGCATCTCCTTGGGGTGGGCATCTCCTTGGGGTGGGCTTTGGCCAAGAGGCACCCATGGGTGGGCTTCTCCTTGGGGTGGGCGTTGGTCGTTGGGGCAGGCGTGGGTGGGGATTTGCTGGAAGACACTCAGGGGTTGGTTGTCTTTTTGATGTCAACCATGGGTTGACCACCTTCTTGGGGACACCCATGGGTGGGCATCTCCTTGTAGTTGGTAGGACCTAGGGGGCACCCATGGGTGGCCTCTCCTTGGGGTTGGCATCTGCTTGAGAACACCCATAGCTTGGCTACCTTATTGGGGGATGCCCATGGGTGGGCACCTTCTTGAGGACACCCGTGGGTTGGTCATCTCCTTGTGGGCACCCATGGGTGGTCGTGCCCCTTGGGGACATCCCCTTAGGGTACACCCACGGATGGGCATCTCCGTGGGGTGGGCATTGGTCAGAGGGCACCCACGGGTTGGCCATGTTCTTGGCGACACCCACGTGTGGGTGCTTTCTTGGGGTGGGCGTCACCCACGGGTGGCCTCTCGTTAGGGTGGACGTTGGCCACGGGACACCCATGGCTGGCCCCTCCTTGGGTTTGGCATCTGCTTGAGGACACCCACGGGTGGGCATCTCAGTGGGGTTGGCATTGACTACTGAGCACCCATGGGCAGGCGTTTCCTTGAGGAACCCATCGGTTGGCCACCTTCTTGGGGCCACCCATGGGTGGGTGTCACCCACGGGACACCCGTGGGTGGCTTTGTGGTCCCCGGCGGTGTCCCCGTGATGGGGTGACACGTCCGGATGACACGTCGGGTTGTCCCCAGCGCAACAGCCGCTACGACGGGCAGATTGCGGTGTTCGGAGCGGAGCTGCAGGCCAAGCTGGGTGCCCAGAAGTACTTTGTGGTCAGTGTCCCTCGCTGTCCCCAAATGTCCCCAACTTTCCCGTTGCGTCCTCCACGTGTCCCCAAACGTCCCCTCATGTCGTTATGGAACTGCCAAGTGTCCTCCTCTCCCATCCACGTGCCCCCAGGCCTCCTTAGCCACCTTGGGCTGCATCCCGGAGTGTCCCCTCCCTGTCCCCAAGTCCATCAAGTGTCCCCAAGTGTCCTCGTGTCTCCTGAGTGTCCCTACGGGTCCTCCAAGTGTCCCCATCTGTCCCTAATTGTCCCCACACATCCCTCAAGTGTCCCCATGGGTCTCCTGAGTGTCCCTTCATGTCCCCATGTACTGCCACGTGTCCTTCAAGCGTCTCCAAGTGTTCTCACAGGTCTTCTGAGCGTCCCCAGATGTCCCCATGGGTCCTCAGAGTGTCCCCATCTCACTCCAAGTGTCCCCCAGTGTCCTCACGCATCCCTGAGCGTCCCCAACTGTCCCCTCATCCCCACCCCTTTCCCATCCACTTGTTCTCAACCCTGCGGAGCCACCTCGGGCTGCGTCCCCGAGTGTCCCCACGTGTCCCCGAGTGTCCCCACGTGTCCCCGAGTGTCCCCACGTGTCCCCACGTGTCCCTGGGCGCAGGTGGGGGCCGGGGCCATCGGCTGCGAGCTGCTGAAGAACTTCGCAATGGTGGGACTGGGCTGTGGCCCTGAGGGTTGCATCACTGTCACCGACATGGACACCATCGAAAAGTCCAACCTCAACCGTCAGTTCCTCTTCCGGCCCTGGGATGTCACGGTGAGGGGTGGGATCAAAGGCCAAGGAACCTATGGGGGATGAGTGGGTGGAGCCTTGAGGGGCAGGGTTTCAGAGGGCGGGGTCTACCGGGTAGGAACCACCATGGAGGTGGCCAATGTTGAGTTGGCCGCTGTCAACTATCAGGCCTTATTGATATGTTGTGAGTGGGAGGGACCTAAATGGGTGGGGCTAAAGGGGGAGGAGCTTGTGGAGGTGTGGAATGAGGGGGTGGAGCCTCAAGGGGTGGAGGCTCAGGGGGTAGAGTCTACGGGTTGGAAAATAGGTTTAGGATTAGTCAATGTTGAGTTGGCCAAGACCAATCGTCAAGTCATCTGAAGGTGGCGCAGTAAGTGGGAGGGGCCGAAATGGGTGGAGCTTAAGGAGAAGTCCAGGCAGAGCCTTGGGGGTGGGGTCTTAGGGCGTGGAGTCGGGGGGAGAACCACCATCAAGGTGCTGCCGTTGAGTTGACCAACAACAGTCAAGTTGCCTTGACATTTCATTGGACTGGGAGAGGCACAAAGGGGTGGGGCTTAAGGGGACGAGTCTATGAAGTAGAGGGTGAGTGGGTGGAGTCAAGGGGCGGAGTCTAGGGGGGAACCACCATCAAGATGCTGCCATTGAGTTGGCCAACGTCAACGGTCAAGTCACCTCGATGGTTTGTTGGATTTGGAGAGGCGCAAAGGCGTGGGGCTTGGAGGGGCGGGGCCTTAAGGGGCGGGGCTTCTCCCCACAGAAACTGAAGTCGGAACGGGCGGCAGCAGCGGTGCGGGAGATGAACCCGGCGCTGCGGGTGAGCAGCCGCCCCGACCGCGTCGGCCCCGACACCGAGCGCGTCTACGACGACGACTTCTTCGAGGCCCTGGATGGCGTCGCCAATGCCCTGGACAACGTTGATGCCCGTGAGCACCCGTGGGGTCCTCGGGGTGCTATGGGGGGTCCTCGGGGTGCTATGGGGGGGTCCTCAAGGTGCTGGAGGGGGTTCTTGAGATGTTATAGGGCATCATTTGGGTTCTGCGGGGGGTTTGGGGGGTCTACAGAGGTTCTTCAGGGTGATGTGGGATCTTCTTGGGGCGCTGTAGGGATTTTTGCGTGCTACAGAGGGGCCCTTGGGTGCTGTAGGTCATTGTTTGGGTGCTCTGGGGGTATTGGGGTGCTACAGAGGGTCTTCAGTGTTGCGTGGGATGATTTTGGGGGCGCTGTAAGTGGGTTTTTGGGTGCTCTGAGGGTTTTTCGGGTGTTATAGGTGGTCTTCACGGTACTGTGGGGGGGTCCTTGAGGTGTTATAGGGCATTGTTTGGGTGCTCTGGGAGTTTTGGGGGTGCTCTAGGGGGTCTATACAGGGTCCTTGGGGTGCTATAGAGCATCATTTGGGTGCTTCAGGGGGCTTTGGGGGCTATAGGGGGTCTTCAGGGTGGTGTGGGATGTTCTTAGGGTGCTGTAGGAGGTCTTTTGGGGTGCTATAGGGTTTTTTTGGGTGCTCAGGATTTTAGGGTGTTATAGGGGGTCTTTGGGGTGCTGGGGGTGGTCCTTGGGGTGTTATACAGCTTCATTTAGGTTCTCTGGGGGGGCGTGGGGGTCGGGGGCTATAGAAGATCTTCAGGGTGCTGTAGGATGATCTTGGGGTGCTGATCTTGGGGTGCTGTGCAGAATTTTGGGGGTATTAGGTACTATAAGGATTTCAGGCAGGCTATAGGTATTTTCAGGGGTGCCTCTAAGGATGCTGTAGGGACCCCCAGGAGGGCAATAGGCCTGCCTAGAGATGCTATAGGGATGCTGTAGAAATCTTAGGAGTCCTATAGGGACTCCAGCAACGTTGTAAGGATCTTCCAGAGGAGCTATAAGGATGTCGTAAGTACCCCCAAAAATGCTATAGGGACTCCTAGGGTTGCTATAAGGGCCTCAGGCAGGCTATAGGTACCTTCAGGGTGCTAGCAGAGCATTGTAGGTATGCGCAGAAACGCTTAAGTACCCGCTAGAATACTATACAGACTGTCAGGTGTGTTACAGGAACCTCAAGAATACTATAGGTATCGTGAGAATACTATAAGGACCCCTGGGAGTGCCATAGGCACCTCAGAGTGCCCCAAAACCCCCCTCCGGGACCACTCCCTGGGACCTGGGCAACCTATAGACACTGGGGCACCTTCTAGACACTGGGCTTATTCCACTATAGGGCTCTATATGGACCGGCGCTGCGTCTATTACCGAAAGCCGCTGCTGGAGTCGGGGACACTGGGGACGAAGGGGAACGTGCAGGTGGTGATCCCTTTCCTGAGCGAATCCTACAGCTCCAGCCAGGACCCCCCCGAGAAGGCCATCCCCATCTGCACCCTCAAGAACTTCCCTAACGCCATCGAGCACACCCTCCAGGTACCCCTATAGGGGCTTCGCACGCCTGGCTCCCTTCTATAGGGGACCCCGGATGTTTGGGTTCCTTCTATAGGGTGTTCTGGGCACTTAGGTTCTTTGGATGGGGTGGTTTAGATTCCTGGGTCCTTTCTATAGCGTGTTTTGGACACCTGGGTTCTTTCTATAGGGGATTCAGGGCACCTGAGTCCCTTCTATAGGGGGCCTGGATGCCAGCGTCCCTACTGTAGGGTGCTCCGGACATCCGGGTCCTCGCCGGGGGAGGTCCTGCATGTTTGGGTCCCTTCTATAGGGTGTCCTGGACACCTATGTGTTTTCATATGGGGTGTTTTAGATGCCTGGGTCCCTTGTGTAGGGTGCCCTGGATGCCTGGGTCCCTTCTATAGGGTGTCCCAGCCACCTGGGTCCCCTGTGGGGGTTCCCGGACACCTGGGTCCCCCCAGCTGACAGCCCCTTTCTCCGCAGTGGGCGCGTGACGAGTTCGAGGGTCTCTTCAAGCAGCCGGCGGAGAACGTCAACCAGTACCTGACGTGGGTGTCAGGGGAGGGGCCGAGGGGGGAGGAAGGAGGGGGGGGGGGGGGCACCCAACGACCCCCCTGCACCCCTCCAGCATGGCACCCACCCTGCGTGGCACCCGTATAACCTCTCCTGCTTTACATCCCGTGCCTCCCCCCTCCCCCCGCACTAACTTCCTCCCCCACCGCTTCCCTGCATTGCTCACCCCCCCCCCCCCTTCCCCATCCTCACCCTTCCCCTACCTCCGCAGGGACCCTAAATTCGTGGAGCGCACCCTGCGCCTGGCGGGCACCCAACCGCTGGAGGTCCTGGAAGCGGTGCAGCGCAGTTTGGTGAGCGAGCGGCCTCGGGCTTGGCCCGACTGCGTGGCTTGGGCCTGTCGCCATTGGCACCGTCAGTACAGCAACAACATCCGTCAGCTCCTCCACAACTTCCCCCCAGGCCAGGTGGGTGACGCCGGGGGCGCCAGGGTGGATCGGGCCCCTTGGGGTGCTTTAGGGCCCCTTGGGGTGGATCGGGCCCCTTGGGGGTGCATTGGGACCCGTGGGGGCTGGATTGGGCCCCTGGGGGAGGGGGGCGTGTGGATCGGGCCCCTCGGGGTGCTTTAGGGTCCCTTGGGGTGGATCAGGCCCTTTGCAAAGGGCTCAGGACCCATGGGGTGGATCAGGCCCTCTTGGGGGGGGCATCAGGGCCCATGGGGGTGGATCGGGCCCCTTTGGGGGGGCATCAGGGCCCATGGGGGTGGATCGGGCCCCTTGGAGGTGGGAGGGAGCATTGGGTCCCTTGGGGTGGATCGGGCCCCTCGGGGTGCATTGGGACCCCCGGGGTGGGGGGGGGGAGTAACTCCCTTGTTAACCCTCATTACCCTAATTGACTCTTTCCTACCCCTTTAATTACCCCCCTACTTGCCCCATCAACAGATAATTGTATGTTAATTACTTTCATTAACGCCTAATTGCCTTATTGTTTATTAATTACCCATTGATTCCTAACTGCCCCATTAATTGCTCTCATTAACCCTTAATTGCCCATTAATCACCCCACTAACTCCTAATTGCCCCATTATTTTCATTTACCTTTATCCTCTTCAATCCTTAATTGTTTATTAATTATCATGTGAACCCTTAAGGGCTCTGTAATTGCCTTCTTTAACCTTTAGTTGCTGCTTAATTTGTCCATTAACCCTTAATTGCTTAGATTACGCCTTGTCTCTTAATTATTGCTATTAACCCATAATTACTCCTTTTATTGTTCTCATCAACCCTTAATTGCTTTCATTATCCCCTAATTGCCTTGATGAGCCCTTCCTGCCCCCTTAATTACCCCCATTAACCCTTTCCCCACCCTTAATTACCCTCATTAACTCCTAATGACCTCATTAACGCCTTCCTGCCCCCTAATGACCTCGTTAATGCCTCTCTCCTCCCCTGCAGAAGACGAACTCCGGGACCCTTTTCTGGTCGGGGCCCAAGCGCTGCCCCCACCCCCTCGTCTTCGACCCTGACAACGTGAGTAGGGCGACGGGTGGGGCCTCCGGGGGGGCGCTGTCACCCGTGGGTCACCCTTGGGTGCCATTGGTCATTGTTGGGTGGTGGGCATCACCCTTGGGTGCCATCGGTCATTGTTGGGTGGTGGGCATCACCCTTGGGTGCCAACCATCACCCTTGGGTGCCATCGGTCATTGTTGGGTGGTGGGCATCACCCTTGGGTGCCGACCATCGTTCTTGGGTGCCATTGGTCATTGTTGGGTGGTGGGCATCACCCTTGGGTGCCGACCATCGTTCTTGGGTGCCATCGGTCATTGTTGGGTGCCACCATCACCGTTGCTTGGTGACCATCACCCTTGGGTGCCACCATCACCGTTGCTTGGTGGCTATTGCCCTTGGGTGCCATTCCATCACCCTTGGGTGCCATTCCATCACCCTTGGGTGCCATCAGTCATTCTTGGGTGCCATCAGTCATTGTTGGGTGCCACCATCACCGTTGCTTGGTGGCTATCACCCTTGGGTGCCATTCCATCACCCTTGGGTGCCATCAGTCATTCTTGGGTGCCATCAGTCATTGTTGGGTGCCACCATCACCGTTGCTTGGTGGCTATCGCCTTTGGGTGCCATTCCATCACCCTTGGGCGCCACCCTCACCCGTGGGTGCCGTCCCACCACCCTTAGGTGGCACCTATCACCATTGGGTGATGGACGTTACCCTTTGGTACCATCGGTCATCATTGGGTGCCATCCTACCACCCTTGGGTGCCATCGCGTCACCCTTGGGTGCTGTCCTTCACCCTTGGACGTCATCCCATCACCTTTGGGTGCCATCCAATGAGCTTTGGGTGGTGTTCTTCACGCTTGAACATCCTTCTTGGGTGCCATCCATCGCCCTTGGGTGCCATCCAATGACTCTGGAGTGGTGTCCTTCACACTCGAGCATCCTTCTATCCCCCTTGGGTGCCGTTTGTCACCCTTGGGTGGTGTCCCATCCCCCTTGAGTGCCATCCTGTCACCCTTGGGTGGTGTCCGTCACCCTTGGGTGGTGTCCCATCCCCCTTGGGTGTTGTCCATCGCCCTCGGGTGCCGTCCATCACCCTTGGGTGGCACCCATCACCCTTAAACATCCTTCTATCCCCCTTTCCTGATGTCCCTCCCCCTTTGGGTGTCATCGTTCTCCCCCCTGACACCCATGGGTGCCCCTCTCCAGCCCCTCCACCTCGACTACGTGATGGCGGCGGCCAACCTCTTCGCCCAGAGCTACGGCATCGGGGGCTCGCGGGACCGGGGGGCGGTGGCCGAGCTCCTGCGTCACGTCCGCGTCCCCCCCTTCGCCCCCAAGGCCGGCGTCCGCATCCACGTCTCCGACCAGGAGCTGCAGAGCGCCACCGCCGCCCTCGGTATGGGTGCTGGGGGCGGGGGGGGGAGCACCCATGGGTGCTGGGGGGGCGTCTACGGGGGGTGGTGGGGGTGGTTAGGTGGAGGGTTGGGGCAATTCTGGGGGTTGGGGGTACTTGGATGGTGTGGAGAGATGGGTTAGGTGGGGGGTAGGGGCAGCCATGGGTGCTGGGGGGATGGAGGGATGGGGTGGGGGCACCCACGGGTGCTGGGGGGCATCGGTGGGGTGCGGTGGGGTTGGTTGGGTAGAGGGTTGAGGCACCCACGGGCGCTGGTGGCACTTAGTGTAGAAGAACACGTTGGGTATAGCGTAAGGGTACTCGTGGGTGCTGGGGGGGTGGAGGTACAGGCACCCACGGGTGCTGGGGGTCCCACGGGGGTCCCGTGGGTGCCGGGGGTCCCATGGGTGCCCCCCCACCCACAGACGATGGGCGCCTGGAGGAGCTGAAGGCGTCGCTGCCCAGCCCCGAGGAGCTGCCCGGCTTCCGCATGTTCCCCATCGACTTCGAGAAGGTGGGTGCTGCCCCCCCGCCCCAAGCACCTATGGGTGCCCCCCACCCATGGGTGCTCACCCCCACCCACGGGTGCCCCCCCAGGACGACGACACCAACTTCCACATGGATTTCATCGTCGCCGCTTCCAACCTGCGAGCGGAGAACTACGACATCCCCCCGGCCGACCGCCACAAGGTGGGCGCTGGGGGGCACCCATGGGTGTTGGGGAGGTGTGGGGGGGGTGTCATTGGGTGCTATGGGGGTCCTGTGGGTGCTGGGGGGGGTGTTTGGGGGTCCTATGTGTGCTGGGGACATTTTACGAGGCGTTATTGGGGTTCTTATGGGGTGTTATGGGTGCTGCTGGGAGGTTACGGGGGCTGGGGGGGTCCCATGGGTGCTATGGGGCATTATTGGGGTTCTTATGGGGTGTTATGGGTGCTGGGGGAGGGGTCCCATGGGTGCTATAGGGTCTGTAGAGTGCATATAAAGCGTGTGCTGTGCTGAGCACAGAAGCTCTATGGGCGCATGTAAGGCTTATATAGGGGTCTATAGGGGATGTATAAACGCTGTGGGATCTACAAAACATATAAGGCCCGTAGGTGTTCAGGGTCTCTATAGCGTCTGCCAGGAGCATGGAGTACGTACATACAAGGGCTATAGAGTACCTATAGAATCTAAGAGTATGTATAGGGTCTGTAAAGGGTTTGTAGAGTACATATGGGGTCTATAGACTACATACAGGGCGTGTGGAGGGTCTGCAGAGTACGTACGGGCTATGTAGCATAGCTGTAGAATATACATATAAATAAAGCAATGATAAATTATATAGAATAGTTATATAGTAGGAATACATATAGATTTATACATGGAGGTACGCGTGGAATTCTGTAGTCCGTAACGTACATAAGCTCTGCAGATGTATGTGGTCTGTATAGAGTCGCTACCACACACGCAGAGTGTGCAGGATGTGTAGAGGTGGTGTGGGTTGGGTATGGGGGCTGTAGGGCACCTATAGGGGGTTGTGGGTCACATATGGGGCTGTTGGTTATATAAGTGCCTATAGACCTTATATATAGAACCCATAAAGAGTTCAAGCGTTGCACCCCCAGGATCTATAACTCCTCCGTGGGGAGATCCAGGGCCGGGGGGGGGGCGTCAGCCGGGCCTGGTGGGGGGGGGGCAGGGGGTGGCCAGCGGTGCCCCCCCGCCCCCGCAGTCCCTATAGGTGCTTCCATATGGGGCAGAGCAAACTGATCGCGGGGAAGATCATCCCGGCCATCGCCACCACGACGGGGGCGGTGGTGGGCCTGGCCTGCCTCGAGCTCTACAAGCTGGTGCAAGGGCACCGCCGGTTGGCGTCCTACAAGAACGCCTTCCTCAACCTGGCCCTGCCCTTCGTCGGCTTCTCCGAACCCCTCGCCTGCCCCCGGAATAAGGTAAGGGGGCTGCCCCATAGCGCCGGCGCGCACCCTATAGATGTCCCGGGGGGAACCACGTAGACCTGGGGGCAACCGGGTGCTGCCCGAAGGGGGTTGGGGTCGAGTTGGGAGTTGAGTTCTAGAGGTGGTCTGGGGTCTTGGGGTGCTGCTTCGTAGCTCCTTGAACCCATAGCGTGGCGGTAGACCCTATAGATGTCTCGCGGGAAGCCCGCAGACGTGGCGGTAGACCCTATAGATGTCTCGCGGGAAGCCCGCAGACGTGGCGGTAGACCCTATAGATGTCTCGCGGGAAGCCCACAGACGTGGTGGCAACCGGGCGCTGCCCAAAGGCGGTTGCGGTTGAGTTCTAGAAGTGGTTTGGGGTCTCGGTGGGGTCGGGGTGCTGCCCCACGGCTCCCTGACCCATAGAACCCAGCCCTGTAGCGTGGTGGGAGATTCTGTAGGTGCCCCACGAGTCAAGGTGGCAGCTGGGTGCTGCCCTAAGTGGGATTTGTTGGGTTGGGGTCGGGATCTTGGGTAGGGATTGGGTCGGGGTTGACTTCTGGAGGTGGGTTGGGGTCTCGGTGGGATGGGGGTGCTGCCCCACGGCTCCCTGACCCATAGAACCCAGCCCCATAGCGTGATGGCAGACCCTATAGGTGCCCCAAGTCACCCTATGGTGCTAGTGTCCCCCTCTGGAGCCCCAGTTGCCCCCCCCGTGGGTCCCAAGTCCCCCACCACGGTTCTGTCCCCATGCGTCCCACCCCCCCCGCCGTGGGTCTGAGCACCCCCCGCCGTGGGTCTGCCCCCCTCCCAGTACTACGAGGTGGAGTGGACGCTGTGGGACCGGTTCGAGGTGCAGGGGCTGCAACCCGACGGGCAGGAGATGACCCTGCGCCAGTTCCTCGCCTACTTCAAGGTACTGGGAGTACTGAGAGAGACCGGGAGGGGGCGGAATGGGGAGGCTGGGGGGGGCACTTGGGGGTCTGGGGGGCACTTGAGCCCCACCCACTGTCCCCACGTGCTCCCTCTGTCACCCAAAAGGGACCCCAACTCAAGAGGGGACACCCAAGAGGGAAGGTGGGGAGATGTGGCCACCACAGTGGCTGGCGCCCCCCAAGACCGTGGGGTGCTGTGGGTCGCCGTGGGGCATCCACGGGTCCCCTGCGCCCCACCCGACGTCCCCACGTGTGTCCCCCCCCCCACACCTTGTCCCCCCCCCCACACCTTGTCCCCTCAGAAGGAGCACCGGCTGGAGATCACGATGCTGTCGCAGGGCGTCTCCATGCTCTACTCCTTCTTCATGCCGGCCGCCAAGCTGCGCGAACGTCATGACCAACCGTAGGGCCCTGAGGGTGGGGGTGGTACCTGTGGGGGGGGGGGGGGGGTTACCTGGGGGTGAGAGCGGGGTCCCGTGGGTGGGGGACAGGGTCCCGTGGGTGAAGGACACGTCCCGTGGGTGGGGGACGGGTGTTGGCCATGACCCCATCGCCGTAGGGTGACAGTCTCCGTGGTTGATGCCACCCCCCCACGCACCCGGAGGGTGACAATCTCCCATGGCGGAAGCCGCCGGAGGGGGTGGGGGGAGGGGCTGGCGTCCCCCCGGGTGCCACCCACCGGTGACGCCGCGTCCCCCCTCCTCAGGATGACGGAGATCGTGGCGCGGGTCTCCAAGAAGAAGGTCGGCCGCCACGTCAAGGCCCTCGTCTTCGAGCTCTGCTGCAACGACGACACCGACGCCGACATCGAGGTGCCCTACGTGCGCTACACCATCCGCTAGCCCCGCCCACGGGGGGGTGGAGTCATGCCCGGCCACACCCTGTCCTACCCGGCCACGCCCTTTGCCCATCTGGCCACGCCCCTCCCCTTCTGTTGAGCCCTGTCCTGTTCCCCCCCCCCTTTTCCTCTAGTTGTTGTTGTGTCTTGGCCCCGCCCCCGAGTTGGGGGTGGGGGGGCTGGGGGGGCGGGGCGTGGGGGGGCTCCGCCCAATAAATATAGACGTTGGCAAAAGATGGCCGCTGCCCTGTGCGTTGCTGGGGGGGGGGGGGGCAAGATGGCTGCTGGGTGGTGTCATGTGACACCAAGATGGCTGCCAGGTGGCATCAACAGGGGTTGGCACCAAGATGGCTGCCGGGTGGCATCAATGGGTGTGGCAAAAGATGGCGGCCAGGTGACATCAGAGTGGCACCAAGATGGTGGCCAGGTGGCATCAAAGTGGCACCAAGATGGCTGCCACGTGACGCCATGGGGGTGTGGCACCAAGATGGCCGCCTGGCGACAACAGCGTGGCACCAAGATGGCCACCAGGCGACTCGATAGTGGCACAAGGTGGTGGCCGGGTGACATCAAAGTGGCACCAAGATGGCAGCCGGGTGACGCCAAGATGGCGGCCGGGTGACGCCGAGGGGCTGCGGCACCAAGATGGCTGCCGGGCGGGGGGGGTGACGCGGTTGGGGACAGCGGGTGACGCGGAGCCAACAGCCGCCGGGGCGCCTTTATTGGGGGGCTGCGGTGCCGATGTCACCGCGGCGGGGGTCCGCGTCACCCGCGGTCCCCGCGTCGTCACCCGCAGACATGTCCTGCGTCACGCGGTCACCGCGTCCTCCGCCGTCTCGGTGTCACGCGTGGTCCGGGTGTCCCCGAGGGTCTCGGTGTCCCCCGAGGTCCCCGTGTCACCCGTGGTCCGGGTGTCCCCGAGGGTCTCGGTGTCCCCCGAGGTCCCCGTGTCACCCGTGGTCCGGGTGTCCCCGAGGGTCTCGCTGTCCCCGAGGGTCCCGGCGTCCCCGTCGGGGTGACGCTTGCGGTGCAGGAGGGCGCGGTAGCGGGCGATGGCGTCCGCCACGGCGCCCTGCAGCCCCGCCAGCTCCACCGCCACCGTCACCCCTGGGGGGACGCGACACGCGGGGTGGGGGTCAGAGGTCACGGAGGGGGTCAGGGGTCACCGGGGACGACATTTGAGGTGACAAAGGGACGGGGGGGGGGGGGGAAACAATGACACAAGGACAAAGAGGTGACACAAGGTCATGACTTTCGGGGGGGGGTGTCTGAGTTTTGGGACACACACACACTCCAGGGCACCGACCCCCCCCAGGATTTTGGGGACCCCCCCCCAGCTTTGAGGACCCCCCCTGGTTTTTGGGGACCCCCCTCCCAGGTTTTGGGGCCCCCCACTCACCCTGGATGAAGCTGCCCTGGGCCTGCCGCAGGCTGGGGGGCACCAGCACCCCGAACCAGGCCAGGGGATCGGGGGGGGCGCGGGGGGGGGCACCCCCTTTTTCTGGGGGACCCCGGCGCTGCCGCAGCCCTGCGGGGGGGGGGGGAAGGTCAGTGACACCCCCAAAATAATTGGGGACACCCCCCAGCACCCCAAGTCCCCCCCCAGAACCCCCTCCAAATCCCCCGCAGCACCCACGGGACCCTCCCAGAGCCCCCCCAGCACCCCAATCCTCCCCCAGCACTCACAGGACCCCCCCCTCAGCACCCCAAATCCCCTCCAGCACCCTAATCCTCCCCCTGCACCCATAGGACCCCCCCTAGCACCCCAAATCCCCCCCAGCACCCACAGGACTCCCCCAGAACTCCCCCAGAACCCCCCCAGCACCCCAAATCCCCTCCAGCTCCTCTCCAGCACCCCCACAACCCCATCCTGACCCCCCCCAGCACCCCAATCCTCCACCAGCACCCACAGGACCCCCCACAGCACCCGTGGGACCCACCCCCCCCCCTTTACCATCGCTCCCCCCCTGCTGGGGGTCGGGGTCCTCAGGGTCCCCCCCTGTGCCTGGCACCTCCTCAAAGTGGGGGGGTCCTCCCGGGTCCTGCCTGGGGGGGGGGGGGGGGTGGTGACACGGGTGTCACCGACGCCCCCGGTGTCACCCCCCCATCAGTGTCACCCCTGTGTCACAACCCCCCCAAACTGAGGCCAGCCCCATGTCACACACCCCCCAAAAAAAGGCACACTGCTGTCACCCCCCCCCCCCCTCCTTGGGGACACCCATGTCCCCCCCCAAGTGTCCCCATGTCCCCTCTGTGCCCCCCCCCCCCCCGCGGTGTCCCCTACCTGGGGAGGACGCGGATGCGGGGGACCATGGTGGCCCCGTACTGCAGGGACGAGACGCGGTGGCACCCCAGGGAGTAACGGGCCTCGGACAGGGACAGCCACCCCTGGGGACATGGCGGGGGGGACACGGGGTCAGGGAGGGGACATGGGGACAGGGACAGCCACCCCTGGGGACATGGGGGGGGGACACGGGGTCGGGGGGGGACATAGGGACAGGGACAGCCACCCCTGGGGACATGGGGGGGGGGGACATGCCGCCATGGTTGTGTTCCCGTGGCAGGTGATGTCCCCATGCTGTGTCTCCTTGGCAGGTGGCGTGTCCCCAAGTGTCACCCTGTGGCAGGTGACATGTCCCTAAGGGGGGGTGGCATGTCCCCACGCATGTCCCCATAGTGGGTGACGTGTCCCCATGGTGGGTGACATGTCCCCAAGTGTGTCCCTAAGGGGGGTGACACGTCCCCACACGTGTCCCCATGGTGGGTGACGTGTCCCCATGGTGGGTGACATGTCCCCAAGTGTGTCCCTAAGGGGTGTGACACGTCCCCACACGTGTCCCCATGGTGGGTGACGTGTCCCCATGGTGGGTGACATGTCCCCAAGTGTGTCCCTAAGGGGTGTGACGTCCCCACACGTGTCCCCATGGTGGGTGACGTGTCCCCATGGTGGGTGACATGTCCCCAAGTGTGTCCCCAAGGGGGGTGACACGTCCCCACACGTGTCCCCATGGTGGGTGACGTGTCCCCATGGTGGGTGACATGTCCCCAAGTGTGTCCCCAAGGGGGGTGACACGTCCCCACACGTGTCCCCATGGTGGGTGACGTGTCCCCATGGTGGGTGACATGTCCCCAAGTGTGTCCCTAAGGGGTGTGACACGTCCCCACACGTGTCCCCATGGTGGGTGACGTGTCCCCAAGTGTGTCCCTAAGGGGTGTGACGTCCCCACACGTGTCCCCATGGTGGGTGACGTGTCCCCATGGTGGGTGACATGTCCCCAAGTGTGTCCCTAAGGGGTGACACGTCCCCACACGTGTCCCCATGGTGGGTGACGTGTCCCCATGGTGGGTGACATGTCCCCAAGTGTGTCCCTAAGGGGTGTGACGTCCCCACACGTGTCCCCATGGTGGGTGACGTGTCCCCATGGTGGGTGACATGTCCCCAAGTGTGTCCCTAAGGGGTGACACGTCCCCACACGTGTCCCCATGGTGGGTGACGTGTCCCCATGGTGGGTGACATGTCCCCAAGTGTGTCCCTAAGGGGTGTGACGTCCCCACACGTGTCCCCATGGTGGGTGACGTGTCCCCACACGTGTCCCCAAGGAGGGGTGTCCCGTCCCCACCTGGCGCAGGAGCTGGGTGAGGAGCTGACGTTTCTGCTGCAGCGTCTCCAGCGCCTCCAGCAGCTCCAGCACCGCCGCGTCCAGCGCCGGCGACCCTACGGAAACAGCCACGGGAGACCCTATGTAAACAAGCATCCGTAGGGGACCCTACATAGACAAACATCTGCGGGAGACCCTATGTAAACGAACACTCGTGGGAGACCCTACATAAACACCCATAGGGCACCCTACGGAAACATCCACGGGGGATCCAATGTAAACAAAAACCCATAGGGGACTCTACATAAACATTCACCATGGCAGACCCTACAAAAATACGCAGCGTGGGGGACCTTACAGAAACATCCATGGGAAACTCTACGTAAACAAACACCTGTGGGAGACCCCAAGTAAACTTCCAGAGAAGACCCTACATAAACCTCCCCCAAATAAACACCCCCCACCATGGGAGACCCTACATAAACACACACGTCCCCCATAAACACCCCCCATCATGGGAAACCCTACATAAACACACACATCCCCCATAAACACCCCCCACCACAGGAGACCCTACATAAACACACACCCCCCCCACATAAAAACCCCCATCACAGGAGACCCTACATAAACACACACACCCCACATAAAAACCATGGAAAACCCTACATAACCACCGCCCCCCCCAATATAAACACCCCCCACCATGGGAGACCCTACACAAACACCCCCCCAAGCCCCTCCCTGTCACAGGAGACCCTACCAAAACAGCCCCCCACCACTGAGTGTGTGTCCCCCACCTCCTCTGGACACCCTACACCACCAAACCCTCCATGGCTGACACCCCCCACCCCCCCTCAAGGCGACCCTACCAAAATAACCCCCCCCCCCCCTCACCCCGGCCCCTCACCGACCCTCCATTGCCGCCGCCGCCGCCGCCAAACCCCGGCCCGCGCCGCGGCTTCACGCCGGGCCGCTGCCTCCTCCAATAGCAGCGGCCTCCCACCTCTTTTCCACCAATCACAGCGCGCGGCGGGGCGGGAGGCGGTGCCTAGCTGAGGGCAGGCGGCGGGGCAGGCTGAAGCCGGCTCGGCCGCCATCTTGGTTGAGGGCGTAGCGTTGCCTTCCCCCCCGGCCGCCATCTTGGTTGAGGGCGTAGCGTTGCCTTCCCCCCCCGGCCGCCATCTTGGTTGAGGGCGTAGCGTTGCCTTCCCCCGGCCGCCATCTTGGGGCGGCCTTTCCAGCAACACCGGGAGCTCCCATTGGTCCCTCGCTGCCCAGCCAATCGGCAGTGGTGGTGTTGGGAGGTGCCGGCGTGTGGTGAGCCGTGGGGAAAGCGCGAAGCTGCGACCATGGTAAGGAAATGGGGCGGGTGTTACTGTAGGGTCGCGGGGGTCTTCTCCCCCCCCCCCCCCCCCCCCCCCGGGTCCCCATGTCACCCCGTGCCCTGCCCGGGGTCCCCCAGTGTCCCCCCCCCCAGGTCACCACGCACACCCTGGTGTCCACAGGGCCCCCCCAGTGTCCTCCATCCCCCTCTGCCCCCCCCATGTCCCCCCACAGGGCCCCTCATCCCTCTCTCCCCCGCCATGTCCTCCCCAGTAACCCCTGCTACCCCCCATCCCCATGACCCCCCCCCCAGTGTCCTCATGTCACCTCACAGCGCCCCCTTCCCCCCCATGACCTTCCCCAATAACTCATGACCCCCCTCCTAGTGCCCCCCATCCCCCTTTCACATCCCCCCGTGTCCCCAGTCCCCCCCAGTATCCCCATCCTGCTCCCAATCCCATGCCCCCCCCCCCCCCGCGCAGGGTGCCCCCATCCCCCTACCCACATTCCCCCCACTTCTTACATCATCACATCCCCCTCTGATGTCATCGTGTCACCCCTTTTTCGCCCCCAGCTCCGCCGGCAAGCCCGGGAACGCCGTGAGTACCTGCAGCGCCGGGCGCAGGAGGATCGGCTTCGGAGACAGCAGGATAAGAAAGAGAAACTGCGGCAGGCACTGGATGGTGGGTCGAGGGGGCCCTGGGGGGGGGTTTAAAGGGGCTTTTGGGGGTTTGAAGGGGGGTTTGAGGGGGCTGAAGGGGAGTTTGGCAGGGTAAAAGGGGGGCTGAGGAGGCTAAAAGGGGGGTTGGGGGGGTTAAAGGGGGGTTTGGGGGGGCGAGGAGGGGGTTTAGGGAGGTTAAAGGGGCCTTGAGTGGGATAAAGAGTGATTTGGGGGGGTAAGAGGGAGTTTAAGGTGGGGGGTTGAGGGGGACAAAGAGGGGTTTGGGGGGGTTAAAGGGGGCTTGAGGGAGTAAAGAGGAGTTCAAGGGGGGGATTGGAGGGGCAAAGAGGGGTTTGGGGGTAGAAGGGGTTTTGGGGGGCAAGGAGGGGGTTTAAGGGGTTTAAAGGGGTCTTGAGAGGGTAAAGAGGAGTTTGAGGGGCATAAAGAGGGGTTAAAGGGAGCTTGAGAGGGGGAAGGGGGTTTGAGGGGAGGAAAGGGGAGTTTGGGGGTAAAAGGGAGTTTGGGGGGGCTAAGGGGGGTCTGAGGGGAGCAAAGAGAGATTCGAGGGGGTTAAAGAGGGGGCTTGGGGAGTGAAAAGGGGTTTGGGGTGGTTAAAGGGGGCTTGGGAGGGGTAAAGAGGGGTTTGGGGGCTTAAAAGGGAGTTTAAGGCGGGGTTTGGGGGGTGATGTGGGGCTGAGGGGGTGTTGGGGGTCCTGTCTGACACTCCCCCCCCCAATTTTGCGTGTGTGTGCGTGTCCCCGCAGAGAACCGGCTGCTGCCCACGGAGCTGCGGCGCGAGGCCTTGGCCCTGCAGAAGGAGCTGGAGTTCGACACGCCGGGGGTGGGCGGTGAGTGGAGACCCCCCCCCCAAATTCTTTGGGGGGGGGCACCCCAAAATGGCGAGAGGCTTTTCCCTCTCCTGAAATTTGGGATCAAATTTGCCCCGTTTCCCCCAAAATGAGGGTGGGATTGCTTTAATTTCTCCTAAAACGTTGGTTAAATTTGCCCCGTTTTTGTCTAAAATTGAGGGGGGGGGGTCCCTAGTCCTCTCAAAAACGTGGATTAAATTTATCCTATTCTCCGCCAAAACGGCGCCCAAATTTACCCCGCTACCCCTCTGCCACGAGTCTTGAAAACCCCCCAAAACTGGGTCATCAAATTGACCCGAGCTCCCCCGAAACCAGGGTTCAACATCACCCTCTTCCCCCCCTGCTGGAGGGGGGCGTGGCCTGACTAAGCCCCGCCCCCAGACACCACTGGTAGCCAAGACGACGAGTACCGGTGGGCGGGGCTAGAGCCCCCCAAGGTGATGGTGACGACCTCCCGTGACCCCAGCTCCCGCCTCCGCGTCTTTGCCAAGGTGGGCGGGGCTTCTTTCCCCGGAGGGGGCGTGGCCTGTGGGTGGGCGGGCCTTGAGTGCTGGGTGGCCATGGGGGAGCCCTGAGCTGTTGGGGAGGGGGCGTGGCCTTAGGCCGGTGGGGCGGGGCTCATGGGAGGGGGTGTGGCTTTGTGGGGTAGTGGGAGGGGCTTTTTCAGGACTGCCCCCCCCCGGGAGCTGAGCTTATGTTGGGAAAGGGGTGGGGGTGGAGCTTGGGGTGGGTGGGGGCTGCTGGGGGTGTGGTCTGAAGGTGGGCGTGACCTTCCAAGGCTCCACCTCCATCCCGGTGGTGTGTATGACTTCAGGGGGTGGTGGAGGGAGGTGGGGCCTGTGGGGTGGGTGGGGCTTAGTGGGGATGTGGGCGTGTCCCTCCATGAACGCTGCCCCCCCGGGAGCAGTGCCCGGCATTGGTGAAGGGACCCACGGTGGGACAGGAAGGGTGATAGGAGAGGGTGGAGCCTGCAGGGGGCGTGGCCGAGGTGAGGGTGTGTCCTGACCCCACCCCTTTTCTTCCCAGGAGGTGTGCCTGCTGATCCCGGGGGCGCGGCGGATGAACCGGGGCCGGGCGGAGCTGGGGGCGTTGGTGGGGGCGTGCCGGGCCGCCGGCGTCACCGACCTCCTGGTGCTGCACGAGACCCGGGGGAGGCCCGGTGAGCCCCGCGGCATGCTGGGAAAGGGGGCGGGGCCGGAGGGGGGTGGGTGGGGTTTGTGGGGTGGGGCGTGGTTAGTTTTGAAGAGGCGGGGCTTGTGGGAAGGGGTGGGGTTGGGGTGGGCGGGGCTCTGGAGGCTGCCCTGTGCTGGGGGGAGCGAGGGGGTGGTGCCTGCTGGGAAGGGGGCGTGGTTGATGTGAATGGGCGGGGCTTTTGTGGGCGGTGTTCTAGGGGCAGGCCTGTGCTGGGGGGCGGTGCTTACTGGGAAGGGGGCGTGGCTTACAGAAATGGGTGGCGTTTGGGGGAATGGGTGGGGCTAATGAAAGGGGTGGGGCTAAGGGGAAGCGCTTGGGGCTGGGGGAGCAAATGGGGGGCGGGGCCTGCTGGGCAGGGGGTGTGTCCTGCTCAGGCCCCGCCCCTTTCTCGTCCCCAGACGGGCTGTCCCTGTGTCACCTGCCCCACGGCCCCACGGCCCACTTCACCCTCAGCGGGGCGGTGCTGCGGCAGGAGGTGGGGGGGCTGGGGGGGGCCCCCCTGGCGGCTCCCCATCTCCTGCTGCTGCGCCTCGACTCCCCCCTGGGACGCAGGGTAGGGGGCGGCGGGGGGACTGGGGGCACTGGGGAGGACTGGGAGGGCAGTGGGAGCACGGGGGGGGGCACTGGGGGGTGGGGGGGGACTGGGGAAATTAGGAGCACTGGGTGGGACAGAGCACTGGGGGGGAAACTGGGAGGACTGGGGGGGGACTGGGAGGGACTGGGAGCACTGGGGGGTGCGAGGGGACTGGGGAAACTGGGAGCACTGGGGGGAAATTGGGAGCACTGGGGGGTGCGAGGGCACTGGGAGGGAGTGAGAGCACTGGGGGAGACTGGGAGGGACTGGGAGCACTGGGGGGAAATTGGGAGCACTGGGGGCAAACTGGGAGCACTGGGGGGTCCGAGGGCACTGGGAGGGACTGGGAGCACTGGGGGGAAACTGGGAGCACTGGGGGGTGCGAGGGGACTGGGAGGGAGTGAGAGCACTGGGGGAGACTGGGAGGGACTGGGAGCACTGGGGGGTGCGAGGGGACTGGGGAAACTGGGAGCACTGGGAGGGACTGAGAGTATTGGGGGAAACTGGGAGCACTGGGGGCAAACTGGGAGCACTGGGGGGTGCGAGGGCACTGGGAGGGACTGGGAGCACTGGGAGGGACTGGGAGCACTGGGAGGGACTGGGAGCACTGGGAGGGACTGGGAGCACTGGGGGCAAACTGGAAGCACTGGGGAGTGTGAGGGGACTGGGGAAACTGGCAGTACTGGGAGGGACTGGGAGCACTGGGGGGTGCGAGGGCACTGGGAGGGACTGGGAGCACTGGGGGAGACTGGGAGGGACTGGGAGCACTGGGGGGAAACTGGGAGCACTGGGGGGAAACTGGGAGCACTGGGGAGTGCGAGGGGGCTGGGGAAACTGGCAGTACTGGGAGGGACTGAGAGCACTGGGGGAAACTGGGAGGGACTGGGAGCACTGGGGGCAAACTGGAAGCACTGGGGAGTGTGAGGGGACTGGGGAAACTGGGAGCACTGGGGGCAAACTGGGAGGGACTGGGAGCACTGGGGGGAACCTGGGAGCACTGGGGGGTGCGAGGGGACTGGGGAAACTGGCAGCACTGGGTGATGGGGTGGAGAGGTGGGGAAACGGGGACAGGGGGACATTTTGGGGGGGGATTTGGGGGGAGATCGGGGACGGGAGGATATTGGGAGGGCAGTGGGGGGACATGGGGACATTTGGGGGTCCTGGGGGGAAGGGGGGGGTGTGACACACACCTCCCCCCCCCGCCCCGTCCCACCCCCTTCCCCCAGGTGGGCACAATCCTGAAGCACCTCTTCCCCGTCCCCCGCCCCGACAGCCGCCGCGTGGTGACGTTTGCCAACGAGGATGATGTCATTTTAGTCCGGTGGGTGACACGGGGACACAAGGGGGGGGCTGGACACCCCCTCCTCCGTGTCCCCCACCCCCTCCTCAATGTTCCCCTCCCCCGCAGAAACCACGTTTACCGGCGGCAGGGGAGGACGGTGGAGCTGGAAGAGGTGGGACCCCGGTTCCAGCTGCGCCGTGAGTGTCCCCAGCGACCCCCCCACATGTCCCCAACGACCCCCCCATGTCCCCAACGATCCCCAACGTGTCCCTGATGTCCCCTCCCCAGCTTATCTGATCCGCCTGGGGACCCTGGAGCAGGGGGACGCGGCCGACGTGGAATGGCGCTGGCACCCCTACACCGCCACGGCCCCCAAACGCCGCCTCCTCAGCGCCCAGTGACCCCGGACGCCTGGGTGCCCCCCCCCGGACACTTGGGTGCCCACCCCTGGGACTCTTGGGTCTCTCAATAGCTTGGTTTTGTTTCTAATAAATTTTTTAATTCTCTTATTTTTCACGCTTCCAAACTGGTTCGTTGGGGCTTTCTGTGGCCCCTTCCCCACCAGGGGGTTGGGGGGGAGGATGGGACCCCCCCCCCACACCGCCCCCCCTCAAGGCATCCAGGCCCCTTCCTCACACCCGGGACCATTCGGCCGGGGGTTCCCGCGGTCCTTTGGGTTTCCCGATCCGGAAATTAAATCCTGGAATTGGAAAGGGGCGGGAGGGGGATTAGGAGGGAGAGGGGCAGATGCCTGGGGGGGGGTCGTGTGTGTCCCCTGTGTCCCGTCCCCCCCCCCCGCCGGGTGCTCACCGAGACATGGGGTGCTGCCGGGGTCCCCGTGGGGGGTCACGACCTCGTAGGCGCCGTCACCGGGTTGGGGGGAGGCTGCGGGGGGGGCAGGGGGGAGGTTAGAGCTCTATGGGGAACCTATAGATCCTGTAGAGTGGGGGGGGGTGTTATAGGGTCCCTATAGAGAAGGAGAGAGTCTTATACAGTCCTTAGAGGGAACCTATAGAGCTGGGGGGCATATATGGTGTCTAGAGATAACCTATAGAGTGAGGGGATGTTATATGGTTCTTAGAATCTATAGAGTTGGGGGGATTATATGGTCCTTAGAGCCTATGTGGGGGAGAGTTATACAGTCTTTAAAGGGAGCTTATAGACTCTATAGAATGTGGGGGCATGTTATATGGTCTTTAGAGAGACCCTGGGGGGGTGCTATATGGTCCCTAGAGGGAACCTATAGGGACCAGAAGTGTCCCATAGAGGGGGTGGGTCTTGCGTAGACCCTGTAGGGGCCAGGGAGGGAAGGTATAGACTCCATAGGGATCAGAAGTGCTTCACAAGGGGGTGTGGAGTGGGGTTTGAGTGGTCTCTGTAGGGGTCAGGAAGGGAGTGTATAGATCCTATAGGGACTGGAGGCACGTCATGGGGAAAGGGTAGAGCAGAAAACACCCTATAGGGTGCACGGCAGGGAATAGAACCTGTAGGGTGAGGAGGGGGCACCCTATAGAATCTAGAGGGTGCAGGGAGGGAGACCCTATAGTACCTATAGGGTGCAAGGGGGGGGCATGACCCTATAGAACCTTGGGGGGACATACAACCCTATAGAACCTATAGGGTGCAGGACTGGCCAATATGGCTCCTGGGGGGGGGGTGTCATCCATCCCCTATAGGGTCTGGAGGGGGACCCACAGGCACACCTGTGGGGGGGAGGGGTCCTATGGATGCTGTAGGGTCCACCACCCGCACCCCTTCCTCCCCCCCCCCCCAAACTCACCGGCCAGGGTGGGGGAGGGGCGCCGCAGGGGGCTCCCAGGGAGGGAGGGGGAGGTGCCCGGAGGGGCGGGGTCTTTCCCGAAAGGGGCGTGGTCTCGGTCAAAAGAGGCGGTGTCTCGTCCAAAAGGGGTGGAGTCTCGTCCTCCGGCCCCGCCCCCCCGGCGGGTTTTGTTGACCACGGCGTAGGTGGCGTCCATTGCGGGGGGGGGTGGGGTGGGGGGGGCTCCGCTGGCACCAACAGGCTCCTGGGGGGGGGGAGGGGAGGGGAGGGGGGGGCACCCAGGCCTCCGGGTCACCCCCACCCACCCCAAAAGGGCACCCAGGTGTCCGGGTGTCCCCTCCCCACCCCCACCCCCCCCAAAGGCATCCGGGACTCACGTGATCGGGGGGAGGAGGGGTGAGAGGGGTCCCCCCCGAACTCTGGGGGCCCCCCCGGACGTTTGGGTCCTTCCTTGCGCTTCCCGTTTCCTGGGGTAGGAAGTGCCAGCCCCGCCCACCCCGTGTCCTGGCCCCGCCCCCAAACTCCCGGGAGGGCGGTGCGGTCTCACAGGCCACGCCCCTCCCGCTTGCTAAGCCACGCCCCCATGTAGCACCTATAGAGCCCTGGGGGTCCCAATGGGTTCTATTGAGGCCCCTGTAGCAGCTTTGGGAGGGGCTGTATAGGTCCTATAGAGCCGGGGGGACCCTATAGCACCTATAGCATCGGAGGGGGGAGGCTCTTTAGCCCCCATAGAGCTTCTAGCGGTCCCTATAGCCCCTATAGCATCGGGGGGGGGGGGCATATAGCCTCTATAGAGTTTCTTGGGCTCCCTATAGCTCCTATAGCATCTTGGGGGGGGTGTATCTGTATAGCCCCTATAGAGCCCTGGGGGTCCCTATAGCTCCTATAGGTCCTCAGTGTGGGTGTCCCTATAGTGCCTGGGGGCGGGTGTCCCCTATAGCTCCTATAGTATCCTGAGGAGAGGCCCTATAGTCCCTATAGAGGCTTGGGTTCTTACAGACCCTGTAGTGCGCTGGGGCAGCCCGATAGCTCCTACGTGGGGTCCCCTATAGCGCTGATGGGGGGCTCCTATAGCACGTTTGGGGTCCCTGTAGTGCCTTGGGGGGGTCTCCCATAGCCCCTCTTGAGCCTCTGGGGGTCCCCTATAGCCCATCCTGGCTGGTCCCTATAGCTCCTGTAGGGGCTGGGGGAGCCTCCATAGGGCCCGGGGGGGTACTTATGGCCCCTATAGGCCCCTATAGCTCCTATATGAGCCCATATAGGGCACAGGAAGGGTCCCTGTAGCCTCTATAGGACCCGGGAGGACTCTATGGCCCCTATAAGGCCCCGGGGGGGTCCCTATAGCCCCCATACGATCCCCTGTAGGGCCCGGGGGGTCCCTATGGCCCCTGTAGGGCGGGGGGCGGGGCTAGAGAGGACCCAGGCATCCGGGTCACGGGGCTCTGAGTGTCCCGGCCCCGCCCCTCCCGCGTGAGGTCACACGGGGCGGGTGACGTCGCGCGGCCGGGAGGGGACGTCACGAGGGGGAAACTGGGGGGGGGGGCGAGAGGGGGGAGAAAGGGGGAGCCCGCCAAAAGCGACGTCACAGGCCGGGCAGCGCGGCAGGCCCCGCCCCGAGCCCCTCGATTGGCCGGCGTGGGCGGGCCGCGCCCCCTGTGCCCGCGCCGGGCGCTGATTGGCGGGGCGGCGCGGCGCGGCGCGGTGACGTCGGAGGGCGCGCGGCGCGGCGGCCCCGGAAGCGGCGGCGGCGGCGGGAGCGGGGCCGCGCGGGTGAGCGGGGCGGGGCGGGGCCAGGGCGGGGGCGGGGCCGCGGCGCGGGGGCGGGGCCTCGGCTGGGGAGGGGGCGAGGGGGGGGCGCGTGGCGGCAGGAGAGGGGGCGATCCCGCCGGAGGGCGTGGCTTTACTGCGAGGGGGCGGGGCGGGGTGGAGGGGCGGGGCCACGGCGGGCTCTCCCGGGGGCGGGGCTCTGGAGCCCCCCTGGTGGGCGGTGCTATGGGAAGTCTCGGGGTGTGGGGCTAAAGGGGCGTGGCTGCGGTGGGGCGGGGCTTAGCGGGGACCTCCCCTTTAGGGGTGTGGCCTAGTGGCATGGGGCGGGGCCAGAGCCCCCAGGGGCGTGACCCCATGGTGAGACACCCCCCCCCCCAAGGCCGTGCCGTTCAGGTGGGGCTCAGGGGCGTGACCAAAGGCCGTGGGCGTGGTCTCCGTCCTGTGGGCGTGGTCCGGGCCTGCCCTGCCCCCTCGAGGTGCTTGGGTGTGGCCTGCAGGCCCACGTGACCCTCCTCCCTAGGCGGCCATGGCGGCGGCGGCGGCCGGTTCCCCTCCCGGCGAAGGGACCCCCCAGCCCCCAGGTGAGGCCGCGGGCGCCTGCGTCCTGGAGTGTCCCCCATCCCCCCCGCCCCGTGTGTGTCCCCCCCGTTGTCACCCTGTCACCGTCACAGACGCGGCGGAGGCCGACCCGACGGAGCCGGCGGCGGCCGTGTCGTCCCCGGATTACCGTCGCGACGAGGAAGAAGAGGTATCCCCGGCGGCGGTACCGGCGGCCGTGACGTCCTCGGGGTGTCAGCACGCCGGGGAAGAGGAGGAGGTGACGGCTGCGGTGACGACGGTGGCGGCCATGACGTCCCCGGGATGCCGGCGCGGCGGGGAAGAGGACGTGACGGCGGCGGGGTGGCGTTGCCGGCGGAAGCACGTCTTCGTGTTGAGCGAGGCGGGGAAACCCATCTACTCCCGGCACGGTAACGAAGAAGCGTTGGCGGCCACCATGGGCGTCATGATGGCGCTCGTCTCCTTCATCCAGAGCGGCGGCAACGCCATTCGCGCCATCTGTTCCGGTAAGGGAGGGGTTAACAGCAAAGGGGTGGGGCGGGGCACCCCCAAACCGCCACACCCCCCACCCACTGCTGTGGCGTGTGTCCCCCCACAACTGCAGAGGACCGGACTTTGGTGTTCGAGCAGCGCGGACCCTTGTTGCTGGTGTCGGTGTCCCGCACGCGGCAATCGGCGGCGCAGCTACGGCGGGAACTGGCCTTCGTCCATGAGCAGATCCTCAGCCTCCTCACCCGCGGCGGTATCGCCCGCGTATTTGCCCGCCGCCGCGGTTACGATCTCCGGCGTCTCCTCGCTGGCGCCGAAGCTGTCCTCGACCGTCTCCTGTCTGGCGCAGCAGCAGACGGGCGGTTGTTGTTGGGAGCGGCTCGTTGCCTGCCCCTTCCGGCAGCCCTTCGGCGGGCGGTTTCGGGAGCTCTTCGCCGCGCCGCCGCCGCCGCTGTCCCCGCCCCCGCTTTGGCTTTGTTGGCGGCCGGCGGGCGGTTGGTGACGGCGGCGCGGCAGCGGGCTTTGGCGGAAGGCGGCCGGTTGTGTGCCAGCGACCTTCACCTCCTCCTCAATCTTTTGGGGAGTGGGGTGGGGGCGGGCGAAGTGTGGACCCCCGTCTGTTTACCCCGCTTCAACCCCGACGGCTATTTCTACGCCTACGCGGCGGCGCTGGGCGAGGAAGAGGAGGAGGAAGGCGGCGGCGGCGGCACTGGCGGGGTGACGCTCATCCTGCTGTCGACGGAGCGCGAGGGGTTCTATGCAGCGGCGGGGTGCCGGCGGCGTTTGGAGGAGACGCTGCGGGCGCAGGGGTGGTTGGGGGAGCTGGGGGCGGCGGTACGGGGAGGGGCGGGGTACGGCCCCGCCCGCCCCGGCGCCCCCGAGCTCCGCCATTTTCTTTACAAGCCCTTGGAGGGGCCGGAGGAAATGCAGCAGCTGCCACAGTTTACAAGGTACGGGGCGGGGGGCACCCCAAAATGGGGCGGGGTGGGGGCGTGTCACCTGTCATGCACCTGACGGCTATGTCCCCCACCCCGGGTTCAGCCCCGAGCTGGAGGACCCCTACACCAGCGAGGAGGAGCAACACCGGCTCTTCGACCTGTACCACTACCTGCACAGCCGCGTGCACAGCCCCCACCGGCCCCTGCGCCTCCTCTACCACGTAGCTGAGAAGGAGACACTCTTGGCTTGGGTAAGTTGGGGCACGGGGAGCCATCAATAGGTTCCGGAGTTAACAGAGGGTGTTCACTCACGGCTCTGTCATTAGGTTGCAGAGTTAACAGGAGTTGCTGGGTGGAGGTGCTGTCAGTAGGTTCCAGGGTTAACAGGGATGCCTGCTGGTGGCACTGTCAGTAGGTTCCAGAGTTAACAAGAGTTGCTGGCTATAGGTGTTGTCAGTAGGTTCCAGAGTTAACAGGGATGCTCACTGTCAACCCTGTCAGTAAGTTCCAGAGTTAACAGAGAGTGTTCACTCACAGCTTTGTCAGCAGGTTCCAGAGTTAACAGGGAGTGCACACTTGTGGTGCTGTCAGTAGGTTCCAGAGTTAACAGGGGTGGTTGCTGGTGGCACCTTCAGTAGGTTCCAGAGTTAACCGGGATGGCTGGCTGGCAGCACTGTCAGTAGGTTCCAGAGTTAACAGGAGTGCTGAGTTGTGGTGCCATCAGTAAGTTTCAGAGTTAACAGGGCTGCTTACTGGCAGCACCATCGGTTAACAGTAGTACTCACTGGCAGTGCCATCAGTAGGTCCCAGAGTTAACAGAGAGTACTCACTCCTGGCTCTGTCGCTAAGTTCCAGATTTAATGGGGGTTGCTGGCTGGCAGTGCCATCAGTTAAGAGTGGTGCTTGCTGGCAGTGCCATTAGTAGTTTCCAGGGTTAACTGGGGCGCTTACGGGCAGTGCCGTCAGTAGGTCCTAGAGTTAACAGGGGCACTTGCTCCTGGTGCCATCACAGGTGCTCTGTGGCAGCACCATCAATTATTGGAGTTGCTTGCTGACAGCACCATCAGTGGGTCCCAGAGTTAACAGAGGTACTCGCTTGCGGTGCCGTCAGTAGGTTTCAGAGTTAACGGGGGAGCTCATTGGGAGCATCATGACTTAATCGGGGTGCTTGCTGGTCAAGCCACCAGTAGTTAATAAGGGATGCTCACTGGTGGCACCGTCAGTAGCGTCCAGAGTTAACGGAGGCACCGGTTCCCTCCCCGGGCGCAGGTGACGAGCAAATTCGAGCTGTACGGCTGCTTCAGCCCACTGGTGACGAAGGCGGGAGCCATCGGGGTCCTCACCAAGCTGCTGCGCTGGCTGAAGAAGGAGGAGGACTGGCTCTTCATCCGCTACCCGCCGCCATACTGTGCTACCCCCGCCCGCTCCGAGGGGGCCGAGGCCGAGGGCTGAGCCCCTCCTTGGCCCCAGGGTGGGGAATAAAATGCCACTGGAGAAAAGTGTCCCCTGTGTCGGGGCGGGGAGGGGGAGATGGGGCTGACGCTGGGGTCCGGGGAGCTGGGGGGGGGACTCACCAGAGGAGGAGTGGGGCTGCTGCGGCAGGTGACATCATGCGGCAGTGATGTCATGAGGGGTGAGGTCACACGGGGGGGGTGGTGCGGTGGGTCGAGGGATGAGGGAGGAAGAGGGGACAGAAGGGAGAAGAGGTGACAGAAAATGGAGGGAAGGGGACAGAAACGAGGGGGGAAAGGGGACAGAAAATGGGGTGGAAAAGGGACAGAAACGGGGACAAGAGGACAGGAGATGGAGGGATGATGTGACAGAAAATGGAGGGAAACGTGGCAGAAAAGAGGGTGAACAGGAGAGAGAAAAGGCAGGAAGTGGGGACAGAAATTGGAGGGAAGAGGTAACAGAAAAGGGGGAAAGGTGACAGAAAATGAAGGGGAGACAGAAATTGAAGGAAAACGTGACAGGAAAGAGGGTGAAAAGGGGACAGGAAAGGCAGGAAGTGGGGACAGAAATTGGAGGGAAGAGGTGGCAGAAAATGGAGGGAAGAGGGGACAGAAACGAGGGGAAAGAGGTGACAAAATGGAGGGAAACGTGGCAGAAAAGAGGGTGAACAGGAGACAGAAAAGGCAGGAAGTGGGGACAGAAATTGGAGGGAAGAGGTGGCAGAAAATAGAGGGAAGAGGGGACAGAAAATGGAGGGGAGACAGAAATTGAAGGAAAACGTGACAGGAAAGAGGGTGAAAAGGGGACAGGAAAGGCAGGAAGTGGGGACAGAAATTGGAGGGAAGAGGTGGCAGAAAATGGAGGGAAGAGGGGACAGAAAATGGAGGGAAGAGGGGACAGAAACGAGGGGAAAGAGGTGACAGAAAATGGAGGGAAACGTGGCAGAAAAGAAAGAGGGTGAACAGGAGACAGAAAAGGCAGGAAGTGGGGACAGAAAATGGAGGGAAGAGGGGACAGAAGATGGAGGGATGATGTGACAGAAATTGGAGGGAAACATGACAGAAAATGGAGGGAAACATGACAGAAAAGACGGTGAACAGGAGACAGAAAAGGCAGGAAGTGGGGACAGAAATTGGAGGCGAAAGGGGACAAATTGGAGGGAAGAGCTGACGAAATGGAGGGAAGAGGTGACAGAAACAAGGGGGGAGAGGGGACAGAAACAAAGGAGAAGAGGGGAAAGAAAACAGAGGGAAGAGGTGACAAAATGGAGGGAAACGTGACAGAAAAGAGGGTGAAAAGGGGACAGAAAATGGCAGGAGGAGGGGACAGAAAAGATGTGGAAAAGGCGATAGAATTGAGGGGGAAGAGGTGACAGAAAATGGAGTGCAAAAAGGGGTCAGAAAATGGAGGGAAAACGTGACAGAAAATGGCGGGGGAAAGGGCACATAAAAGGTGGGAAGACTGACAGAAAAGATGTGAAAGAGGTGACAGAAAATGGAGGAGGAAGAGGTGACAGAAAATGGGGGGAAGAGGGGACAGAAAAGGGGCAAGAGGTGGCAGAAAATGGAGAGGGAAGAGGAGACAGAAAAAGGAGGAAAGACATGACAGAAAATGGCGGGAAGAAGTGATAGGCAAGATGTGGAAGAGGTGACAGAAAATGGAAGGGAAATATGACGGAAGAGAGGGAATAGGGGACAGAAAAGGTTGGAAGAGGTCACAGAAAATGGAGGGCAAAGAGGTGACAGAAAGTGGAGGGAAAATGTGGCAGAAAGGGGGGGAAGAGAAGGCAGAAAAGGGGGGAAGAGGTGACAAGAAATGGAGGGAAGATGGGACAAGAAATGGTGGGAAAATGTGACAGAAAAGGGGGGAAAGGGTAGAAAAATGGAGGGAAACATGACAGAAAATAAAGAGGGGATGGAAAAGGGAAGAGGGAAGAGAAAATGGAGGCAAGACGTGACAGGAAAGAGGGGGAAGAGGTGGCAGAAAATGGAGGGAAAAGGATACAGAAAAGAGGGGGGGAAGGTGACAAAATAGAGGAGGAAGAGTTGACAGATGGGGGGGTGAAGGTGACAGAAAAGAGGGGGAAAGATGGGACAGAAAAGAGGGGATGGGGGGGCAGAAAATAGAGGAAAGACATGACAGAAAATGGCAGAAAAGGGGGGGAAGACAGGACAAGAAATGGAGGGAAAAAGGGACAGAAAAGGGGGAAGAGGGGAGAGAAATCGGAGGGAAATGTGACAAAAAATATGGGGAAGAGGGGATGGAAAAGAGGAGGAAGAGGGGAGGGAAAATGGAGGGAAGACGGGACAAGAAATGGACGGAAAAGGGGGGGAAGAGGGGAGACAAAATGGCGGGAAGAGGTGGCAGAAAATGGCAGGAAGAGGTGATAGAAAATTGAGGAAACGTGACAGAAAAGGGAGAGAAGAGGTGGCAGAAAATGGCAGGAAGAGGTGACAGAAAATTGAGGAAATGTGACAGAAAAGGGACAGAAGAGGTGGCAGTAAATGGTGGGAAAAGGCGATAGAACAAGGGGGAAGAAGGGACAGAAAATGGCGGGAAGCAGGGATAGAGAATGGTGGGAAGAGGGGACGAGAAATGGAGGAAGAGGGGACAGAAGCAGGTGACAAGGGGACATGAGAGGCGACAGCAGATGGCCGCTGGCCACCATTGTCACCTGTGTCCCCTCAGGCTGCGGCGATGGACGGTGACCCACACGGTGAGGGGCTCCGGCGGCCATGTCCCCCGGGACGCGGAGGCAGGTTTCTCCCCCGAGGAACACGAATGTCACTGTCTGTCATGTCGTCCCCCCACCAAGGTGTCCCTTGTCCCCCCGCGGGGGGTCCACGGCTGGAGGCACTGCTGGGGCGGATCCGCAGCCTGCACCGAGGTGAGCGCTGGGGGGGGGGGTACGACACGACGACCCCTTCCCCCATCCTCCATGTCCCCTCTCCCTCTATTCCATCCCCGCGACGTCCGCGTCCCCGACACCCCCCTCGCAGCCCGTCAGGTCCTGGCGCGGGAGATGGCGGAGGCGCAAGGACAGAGCGAGGGGTTGCGACAGCACCTGGAACAACGTGAGTCGTCCCAGGGAGGGGACCGAGGCGCTGGGGGGGGGGACGGGGACAGGGACAGGACCCAGATGTCCGGGGAGGGGACTGGGGGGACACCCCGAGGCCTCCGGGCGCTGATCCCCCTCCCCGCAGTGGAAGAGCGTCAGGCGGCGCTGGAAGGGCTCTGGCAGCAGAAGCAAGGTGAGGCCGCAGTCGCGCCAACTTCCCAGCATGCACTGGGGCCGGATGCTTGGGTCTCTTTTTTTTTTTTGGGGGGGGGGGGGGTGAGGACCCTCCCCTGGATGTCTGGGTCCCCTCCCCCGGCAGAGGCGCTGCGGGTGGCACGGTTGCGCAGGGAGGAGGTGGAGGCCGAAGGTCAAAGGTGAGTAGGGGGGGCCCAGGATGCCTGGGTCCCCCCCCGATTGACCCCATCTGTGCCCATGCCCCCCCCCCTCCCGCCGGTGACCTCTGACCCCTCGAATATACCTGGTGACCCCTGATCCTTGGCACCTGAGTGACCTCTGACCTCGCAGCCCTCTGGTGACCCCTCACACTCTGGTGACCTCTGACCCCTCCAAGAACCCCTGGTGGCGCCTGACACCTTCAGTGACCCCTAGCAGCCTGGTGACCTCTGACCCCCACAATCCCCTGGTGACCCCCGGTGCCCTCTGACCCCAAGTGCTCTCTCTCTGCCCCCTACCCTGGTGACCCTTGCCCCCTCCAAGACCCCCAGCTGACTCCTGACCCTTGCCCCCGATGACCTCTGCCCCTCAGCCCTCCCCTGGTGACCCCTCAGTGCCCCCTGCCCACCCCCAACCCCCACTGACCTTGCCCCTGGCCCTTGACCCCCATGACCCCTGACCCCCTGTTGACCCCTGACCCCACAGGCGCCAGGGCCTGTGCCTGAGCCGCCAGCAGGACCTGGAGGGGGCGGGGGAGCAGCGGGAACACCTGCGTCACCTGCGTCGGGGACAAAGGTGGGGGGGGCGGCTCGGGGGGGTGGGGGGCCGTGGTGTGTCACGTGACGTACGTGTCACATGACACCCGTCTCACCCGCCCCCGCAGGCAGGAGTTCTGGCAGCAGCTCGATGACCTCATGGAGGAGCACAAACACCTGCGTGAAGCGCACGTGAGCCCCGGACCCCTGGGGTGTCCCCCGCCACCACCTCTGCGTCCCCTCTCCCCCACCCCTGGGGTGTCCCCTCCCCCCCCCACCCACCCCCCCACCCCCGTGTCCCCTCTCCTGCAGACCCCCGCCCAGTTAGAGGCTGAACTGGTGCAACTGGAGGAGGCGCGGGAGAAGCTGCTGAGCCAGGGTGAGCCCCTGGATGCCTGGCTCCGCCCCCACGGGGGCCTGGCTCCTCCCCCACGGAGGCCTGGCTCCACCCTCCAGGGGCCTGGCTCCACCCTCCAGGGGCCTGGCTCCGCCCCCACGGGGGCCTGGCTCCACCCTCCAGGGGCCTGGCTCCACCCTCCAGGGGCCTGGCTCCGCCCCCACAGGGGCCTGGCTCCTCCCCCACGGGGGCCTGGCTCCTCCCCCCCAGAGGCCTGGCTCCACCCTCCAGGGGCCTGGCTCCACCCTCCAGGGGCCTGGCTCCGCCCCCACGGGGGCCTGGCTCCACCCTCCAGGGGCCTGACTCCTCCCCCACGGGGGCCTGGCTCTGCCCCCACAGGGGCCTGGCTCCTCCCCCACGGAGGCCTGGCTCCACCCTCCAGGGGCCTGGCTCCTCCCCCACGGAGGCCTGGCTCCTCCCCCACGGAGGCCTGGCTCCGCCCCCACAGGGGCCTGGCTCCTCCCCCACGGGGGCCTGGCTCCTCCCCCCCAGAGGCCTGGCTCCACCCTCCAGGGGCCTGGCTCCTCCCCCACGGAGGCCTGGCTCCACCCTCCAGGGGCCTGGCTCCACCCCTGTGGGTGGTGACAGGCTCCGCCCCCCCCCCCCCTAGAGCGCCACCTGCTGGAGGCAGAGGAGCAGCTGGGACCTGAAGCCCATGTGGCCATGTGAGTGCCCGGATGCCTGGCTCCGCCCCCTCGGACGCCTGGCTCCGCCCCCTACCAGAACCTGGGTCTCATCCCCTGGATGCCTGGCTCCGCCCCCTCGGAGGCCTGGCTCCGCCCCCTCCCAGCACCTGAGTCACACCCCCCGGCTGCCTGGCTCCTCCTCCCCGCCTCTCCCAAACGCCTGGGTCCCGCAGGCGATTGGTGGAGCAGGAGGAGGAGGGGGCGCGGCAGCGTTTGGGGGCGGAGCTTGGACGGCGGCAGGTCCACCTGCGCCACCGGGACAGGTGGGTTGTTCCCCCCACCCCCCACCGTGGGATGCTCTGGGTCCCTCGTGGCCCCGCCCACTCTCCCTGTCCCCGCCCCCTCCCAGGCTGGCGGAAGAGCTGGAGCGGCTGCAGCGCCCCCTGGAGGCTCCGCCCGAGTGAGGGGAGACACGGCAGCGGGGGGGGGGGACGGGGATGGACCCCCCTGCCTGTCCCCCCCCCACCCCAATGTGTCCCCCCATGTCCCCTCAATAAATGTCCCCAACTGCCACCGCCGCTCACGTGTCTCCATGGGGGTCCCCGGGTGGGGTGGGGTGGGGGGGGGGGGGGTTATGGGGGGTGGTGACATTTTTTTCCCCTCTCCCCAACATGGCCGCCCCCAGTGGCCGCCGCCATTTTAAACGTCACCCTCCTCCACCCCCATCTTCACCTCGGGCGCCGCCATTTTGCGACTCCCCGCGCAGGCGCCGCCGCCGCCATTTTAAGGGCGGGCGCGGCCGCCGGCGGCCATATTGTCTGTGGGCGCGGGCGCTCTCCCCCCCCCCTTCACCCGGAAGCGGAAAGAGGATACGATTTCCCCCCCCATTTCCGGCTGTGGCGAGGGCAGTCGCGGATCTTTTCTTCGGGGGGGCAGCGGCCGTGACAAAGGGGCGATGGTGAGGGGGTTCCCCAACCCCTGGGTCCTTTTAGGGGGGGTTCCCGACCCCTGGGTCGCTTTCGGGGGGTTCCCCGACCCCTGGGTCGCTTGAGGGGGGGGTCTCGGGCGCTGGGGCCCTCCCTGGACGCCTGGGTTCCCCCCCCCCCCCCCCCAGAGGCCCCGATATATGTGTGTGTGTGCGTGTGTCTCCCTTCCACAGGACAGCGAGTTCTCGGACGCGGAGGCGGGCCCGGGAGGGGAGGAGAACGCTCCCGTTTACTGCGTGTGCCGCAAACCTGACATCAACTGCTTCATGATGTGAGTGCCGGACGTCTGGGTACCCCCCCGGGGACGCCTGGATCCCTCCTGGGACGCCTGGGTCCTTTCCCGGGACGCCTGTGTCCCCCACTGGACACCTGGATGTCCCAACCGTGGACACCTGGGTCCTTTCCTAGGATGCCTGGGTCCCCCCGCTAGACCCCTGGGTACCCTCCCTGGACCCCTGAGTTTCTTTAGGGTGGTGGGGTCCAGACACCTGGGCTCCCCCCCCCCCCCCGGCCCATTCCTGGGTCCCTTCTTACGGGGCTTCCCTGGATGCCTGGGTCCATTCCTGGGATGCCCGGGTCCCCCCGCTGGACAGCTGGGTCCCTAAGGGTGGAGAATGGGAGCATCCTGTATGCCGTGGTCCCTTGTCTGAGGCTCTCCCTTTCCCCGCAGTGGGTGCGATAACTGCAATGAGTGGTTCCATGGCGACTGCATCAACATCACTGAGAAGATGGCCAAGGCAATCCGGGAGTGGTACTGTTTGCAGTGCCGGGGTGAGCCTGTATGCCTGGGTCCTGGTTTTGGGGGGGCTTCCGGACAGTGGTGTCCCTTTTTAGGGGAGCCAGGATCCTTGGGTCCCTTTTTGGGGGTTCCTGGACACATGGGTACCTCTTGGGGGAAGGGTTTGGGAGGGCCTGTGTTGAGCTTTAGAGAGAGAAATTGTGAGCCTGGGTGGCTTTTAGGGGAGTCCTGGATGTCTGGATCCCCTTTTGGGGGACAGGGGTGGGTGTTGGGGTCCCTTTATGGGGGGACTGGACACGTGGGTCTCCTTTTAGCAGGGGGTTGGGGTGTCTGGGTTGGGATTGAGGAGGGGGAAGTAGGCGTCCCGGATGCCTGGGTCCCTTTTTGAGAGGGTGCCCTGGAAGCCTGGGTTGCTTGACGAGGGAGATCCCAGAACCAGAGATGAGACTTGGGGTGGGAGGAGGGGGTCTGTCCTGGATGCCTGTGTCCCCCGACCCCTCCCCTTCCCCCTTTCAGAGAAGGACCCCACCTTGGAAATCCGTTACCGGCACAAAAAATGGCGGGAGAAAGAGCGAGAGCACGAAAGTGTCAAGGCCCAGGAGCTGGCGCTGGAGCAAGGACGGGCCGCCAAGGTGGGATCCAGGGGCCTGGGAAGGGACCCAGGGGTCCGGGAGGCGATCCAGACATTTGGAGAGGCATTGGGAGGGGGCGTGGGATGATGTGAGTGGGGAGCTCGACCTCTGGGTCCTCCCCCCCACCCCAGACACTCAGGTCCCCCCTTTCTCCGCAGATCAAGCGATCGGCACGCATGTGCGGGGAGTGCGAGGCGTGCCGGCGCCCCGAGGACTGCGGGCAGTGTGATTTTTGCCGTGACATGAAGAAATTCGGGGGCCCCAACAAGATCCGCCAGAAGTGCCGCTTGCGGCAGTGCCAGCTGCGTGCCCGAGTGAGTCACGGGGCTTTGGTGTGGCGTTAGCATGTTGTTAGCGTGGGTTTGGTGTGGGCTTGGTGTGGCTTTAGTGTGGGGTTAGAAAATGTTTTATGCGGTGTTAGTGTGTGCTTGAGGTGTTCTTAGTATGGTATTAGTGTGTGCTTAGCATGTTTTTAGTGTGTGCTTGGCATGGTGCAAGCATGTGTTTGGCATAACTTTAATGAGGGATTGAGTGCATTGTGTGTTGTTAGCATGTGCTTGGCGTGGCCTTAGTGTGACTCTAGTCTGTGCTTGATAGCATTTGGTGTGTTCTTAATATGAGATTTGACTGCTTTGTATATTGTTAGCACGTGCTTGGGGTAGCATTAGTGCAGCCTTAGTATATGTCTAGTATGGCTTTAGCATGTTGTTAGTGTGACCTTAGTGTGTTGTGCATTTAGCGTGTTACTGTGGTGTTAGCGTGTCCTTAGTGTGGTGTGGTGTTGTGTTGGTGTGTTATTGTGGCCTTAATGTGTGCTTGGCATGGTCATAGTGCATTAGTATGTCCTTAGGATCAGCTTAACACGTCCTTCAAATGTTGTTAGCGTGATTTTTGTCCATATTTAGTGTTATTTGTGTCTTTAGTATGTTGTTACCATGTATTTGGCATGGCCTTACTGCGTGGTTTGTATGTTTGTGTGGTCTCCGTGTGTTGTTAGTGGGTGCAGGGGTTTTGGTGTGGTTTTGGGGGGTGGCCCCAGTATATCCCCAGTGTGTCCTCATGTAACCTTCTCACGTGTCCCCAGTGCGTTTCTGTGTCCCTGACACGTCCCTCACGTGTTTCTGTCTCAGTTTCTCTTGTGTCCCTGTTTCACGCTGTGTCATGTCTATGACATGTCTCTGTATCCCTATGTCACCTGTTACTGGCATGTCCCCAACGTGTTCCCTTGTCCGTGACGTGTCCTTATGTCATTTTATCCCACCTCCCTGCGGTGTCCTCGCGTCACTCTTGTGTTCCTGATACATCACATGTCCCTAGCGTGTTACCCTGTTTTTATCTCTGACATGTTCCCAACGTGTCCCCGTGTCCCTGACACCCCATCCTGTGTCGCCAACATGTCCCATGTTCCTGACATGTATCTGTGTCCCCATCCCGAGTCCCCCACATGCCCCCAATGTTTCCAGTGTCCCTGTGTCACCCTGTGCCGTGTCTCTCACGTGTTCTATGTCCCTGACATGTCCGCACATCCCCAACATGTCCTTGACGTGTGGCCCCCCATCTCCAGGAGTCCTACAAATACTTCCCCACCTCGGTGAGTCACCCGGACGCCTGGGTCCCTTCTGGGTGGGAGGGGGGGGGGGGGGTCTGGATACATGGGTCCCTTTGGGAAGGGGGGGATTGTGGGTGGGTCCCAGATGCCTGGGTCCCCTCTGAGTCCCTAGTAGGGGGTGGGGGGGTGTCCCCAGATGCCTGGGTCCCCCAAGGGTGGGGATGGGGTTGATGTCAGATCCCCCCCGAGGTCATTATTGGGGGGAGGGGTCTTTCCCCAGGTGCCTGTGTCCCCTTGAGGGGGGTGGGGGTGTTGTCCCTGGCTCTCCCAGACGCCTGAGTCCCTTAAGGGTTGATGTGGGTGGGGGGTCTGGGTCCCCACAGGGGCTGCAATGGTGGGGGGGGTGGTCTGGGTCTCCTGGATGCCTGGGTGCCCCTGCGGTTGCAATGGGGGGGTTCTCGTGGGGTCCCCCAAATGGTTGGGTGCCCTAGAGGGGTGGGGGGGGGGTTGTCCACGGGTCCCTCGGACGCTGCAGTGGGGTGGGGGGCAGGTCTGGGTGCCCCGGGGCGGGGGGTGCCGGCTGTCTGGGTGGGTGCTGACCCCCCCCCAGCTGGCGCGGGGGCGCGAGGGGGAACTGGAGCTGCTGAAGGAGCAGCTGGGGGCGGCGGGGCCCCCCGAGAGCCTCTCGGACGAGGAGCTGCCGCTCGACCCCCGGCTCTACCAGGAGCTCTGCGCCGGTGCCTTCGACGAGCACGGCCTGGTGAGTAACCCCAAATCCAACCCCCTGGAGCACACCCAAACCCCCTGTACCTCCCAGGTGGCCCAAAAAGTCCCAAATTCCGCTCTGGGGACCCCAAATCCTCCCCGGACTGGCCCTAAAATGCACCCCAGAGGCCCTAAATTTCTCCAAAAATCTTCCGAAATCACAGGCAAATGCTCCAGATTCTGCTCCAGGGACGCAAAATCCTCCCAGAAGATCCCCCAAATGCCCCAAATTCTGGTCTGGGGACTCCAGATTCCCCCAGAATTGCTTCAAAATGACCCTACGTGCATCCCAGGGACCTTAGATTTCTCCAAAATTGCCCCAAGTGCTCCAGATTCAGTTTTGGGGACCCCAAGTCCCCCCCAGAATCTCCTCAAAATGCACCCCAGGGACTCCAAATCCCACCAGGGTTGCTCAAAAATGCCCATAATTTGCCTTGGTGACCGCAAATCCCCTCAGAATGGCCCTAAAATGCCCATAATTTTGTGCTAGGAACCCCAAATCTCCCCCCAAATTGTCTCAAAATACCCATAATTTATTTTGGGGACTCCAAATGTTCCCAGAATCACCCAAAATGCCCCAAATTCTTCCTTGTGTACCCCATATTTCACACAAATGCCTCAAATTCTGCCTTGGGGACCCCAAATTGTCCTAAAATGCCCCCAAACCCACCCCGGGGACCCCAGATTTCACATAATTACCCCAAATTCGGCCTTGGGGACCCCAAATTGCCCCAAAACTCACTCTGGGGACCCTAAATTCCCCCAAATTGCCCCAAACCCTACCCACTGCCCCCCATCACGGCTCGTTCACGCGTGTCACGGTGCATAACTCCGCCTGTCGCCGTCCCTGACCCCTGTCACATGCCCCTCCACCTGTGTCCTGACACATCCCATGTCCTGACATGATGCCACCCGTGGTCACGTATGGCGTGGCGTGTCTTCCCGTGGCATCGTTGCATGTGTCATAGGGTCCCCATATTGCAACATGGGCCACGTTGGGGTCCCCATGCCACGACACGCTTCCTACTGCATGCTTGAGTGTGTTGAGGCATGTTTTTAGCATGCGAGGGTACTTTAATGCATGTTTTTAGCATGTTATTGTACATTTTAATGCATCAAGATTATACTGACGCATATTTTTAGCATGTTGGGGTGTGTTTTTACCATAGGACACATTTTAAGCATGTTGAGGCACACTGAGGCATGTTTGAAGCACATTTAAGTGTGTCAAAGCATATTTAGGCATGGTGAAGCATGTTTTAAGTATGTTTGGGCACACCAAGATGTGTTTTAAGCATGCTTGGGCACGGCACGCCACATTTTAAGCACAATTAGGCATGCAGAAGCGTGTTTTAAGTATGTTCAGGCACATAGAGTTTGTGTTTCAAGCATACGTACACAAGTCAAAGTGTGTTTTAACCATGTTCAGGCATACCAAGGCATGTTTTAAGCATGTTCAGGCACGTGGAGGCGTGTCTTAAACAGGTTTTTGTGTGTTGATGCATGTTTTTGTGTGTTCAGGCATGTTTTTGTGTGTTCAGGCATGCTTTAAGCGTACCAGGCTGTTTTTAATACACCAGGATGCGTTTTTAGCCTGCGTCACTGCGTTTTTTTCACGTTGGGATATGTTTTTCCGTGTCGGGGCAATTCTTTGTGGTGCTGAGGTGTGTTTTTGGCGTGTTCCCGGTACAGCCGTGGCTCAGCGACCCCGAGGACGCCCCCTTCCTCGACCCCGTCCTGCGCAAACGCGCCGTCAAGGTCAAACACGTCAAGCGGCGGGAGAAGAAATCGGACAAAAAGGTGTGGGGACTGGGCGCCTGGGTCCCTCCTGGGGGGAGTTACTGGGAGGGGTCCTAGGAGCTCCCGGTGGGCACTGGCAGCTACTGGGAGGCCCTGGGGATTACTGGCAGTCACTAGGAGAGCTACTGGGAGCTACTGGGGGGGTTTTGGTGGTTACTGGAAGGCCCTGAGGCTTACTGGGAGAGCCACCGGGACCTACTGGGAGGGTTTCTGGGAGCTCTGTGTGGGCTTTTGGTTGTCCCCGGAGCCTTACTAGTGTGAACTGGGGCTTACTGGGAGCTACTGGGAAGGGTCTTGTTGCTCCCTTTGGGAGGACGTGGTGCTCCCCAGGAACCTTACTGGTGTGAGCTGTGGGGTTGCTGGGAGCTACTAGGTGTTACTAGGAGGCCCTGAGGGCTACTGGGAAGGGCACTTGGTGGTCCCTGGGGCTTACTGGGAGGGGGCTACTGGGTGGGCTCCTGGTGATCCCTGAGAGCCTTACTGGTGGAAGCCGGGGCTTACTGGAAGCTACTGGGAAGTGCCAAGGATTACTGGGAGGGCCATTGGGGGCTACTGGGAGCCATCGGGAGGGCTCCTGGTGGTCCCTGGGGCCTTATCAACGTGAACCGGTACTTACTGGTGATGTCAGAAAGAGGAGCGGTACAAGCGGCACCGGCAGAAGCCGCGGCACCGGGAACGCAGCCGGCACCCGGAGCGCCCCGACGCCCGCGATCCCGCCGGATTGGGCCAATGCCTGGGCCCCGGCTGCACCCGCCCCGCCCGGCCCCCCTCCAAATACTGCAGCGAGGCCTGCGGTGTCAAGCTGGCTGCCAAGTGAGTACGGACCAGTATAAACCAGTATAAACCAGTACAGACTAGTATAGACCAATACAGAGTAGCATAAGGTATAATAGACCCCTATGACGCCGCAGTCATCCAAGTCATCCAAGGACGGTGACATCAAGGTGGCTGCTAAGTGAGTAGAAACCAGTATAGACCAGTCCAAACCAGTATAGACCAGTATAGATCAATATAGAATAGCACGACTGTAATAGACTCATACGATGCTCGGCCCATCCAGGTACTGGAGAGAGGGTGGTTGCGTCAAGCTGGCTGCCAAGTGAGTATAGGCCAGTAGAAACCAGTATAGGCCAGTAGAAACCAGTATAGGCCAGTAGAAACCAGTATAGGCCAGTAGAAACCAGTATAGGCCAGTAGAAACCAGTAAAGAGCTATATATAGCAGTATAGATCAGCATAGACGAGTATGGAGTGTGACAAACCAGTATGATGCCCTGGTTATCCAAGTGCTGGAGGGAGGGTGGTGGCATCGAGGTGGCTGCCATGGGAGCAGAGTCCAGTATAAACCAGTATAAACCAGTATAAACCAGTATAAACCAGAATAGTGTGGAGTGTAATAAACGCGTGTGATGCCCTGATTATCCAAATACTGCAGCGAGGCCGGTGGCATCAAGATGGCTGCCAAGTGAATAGAAAGCGGTAAAAACCAGTATAGACCAGTATAAAGCAGTACGGATCAGAGTGGATCCCACAGCAGATCCCGGGGCCCTGGAGTGGCTGGGATCTCCCCCCGGGTGCCCCCGGTATCCCCCTCCCTGGATGCCAGCTGGACCAATGAGATCCTGCCTGGAGTGGATCCCGGAGTGGATCCCAGCGGATCCCGGGGGTAGCTGGGATCACCCCCACACCCACCCTGGGGTGCCCCCACCGTCCCTGTGTCCCTCCCGGGGATCCCAGGTGAGCCTACGCTCTCCTGCTGCTCTGGATCCCGAAGGATCCCACAGGCGATCCCGGGGAGCTTGGGGCGGTGCGGAGCCTCCCCGGTTTCCCGTGGGATCCCAGCTGGACTGGTGAGGTCCTGCGCCAGTGGATCCCACACTGGATCTCCGGGATCTGGGAGTCCTGGGCTGGTGGAGCCCCCCGCCCCGGTGACTCCATGTCTCCTTTGGGGTCCCAGCTGGACAGTCAGGATCCTGCCACAGCGGATCCCGGAGTGGATCCCACACCCGATTCCAGGGATCCGGGGATCTTCAGGCAGCGCAGCCCCTCCAGGGTGCCCCCCCCCGGCCCTGTGTGTCCCCCCCCACCCCTCCACTGGATCTACGAGATCCCACCGCAGCAGATCCCACACCAGATCCCGGGGATCCCGAGGTCCTGGGGCAGCGGGGATCCCTGCCGGGGGGCGCCCCCATTAATCCCACCTTCCTGCCCCCCATTCCCGCAGCCGGATCTACGAGATCCTTCCGCAGCGGATCCAGCAGTGGCAGCAGAGCCCCTGCGTGGCGGAGGAACACGGGAAGCGGCTGCTGGAGCGGATCCGACGGGAGCAGCACCAGGCCCGGCTACGGCTGCAGGAGATGGAACGGCGCTTCCACGAGCTCGAGGGGCTGATCGCCCGCGCCAAGGGTCACCCACCCCGCGAGGATGAGGAGGTGGGTGACACCCCACCCCGGATTCCTCGGTGCCCACCCCGGAGATTTGGATGCCCACCCCAGATTCCTAGGACCCCATTCCAGATCCCTGGGTGCCCACCCCGGATCCCTGGGTGCCCACCCCAGACACTTGGGTGCCCACCCCGGACATTTGGATGCCCACTCCAGACACTTGGGTGCCCACCCCAGACACTTGGGTGCCCACCCTGGACATTTGGATGCCCACTCCAGATTCCTGGGACCCCACCCCAGACACTTGGGTGCCCACTCCAGACACTTGGGTGCCCACCTTGGATCCTTGGGTGCCCACCCCGGACATTTGGATGCCCACCCCGGATCCTTGGGTGCCCACCCCAGACACTTGGGTGCCACCCTGGATTCCTTGGTGCCCACCCCGGACATTTGGATGCCCACCCCAGATCCTTGGGTGCCCACCCCAGACACTTGGGTGCCCACCCTGGATTCCTCGGTGCCCACCCCGGACATTTGGATGCCCACCCCAGATTCCTGGGACCCCATTCCAGATTCCTGGGACCCCATTCCAGATCCCTGGGTGCCCACGCCGGACACTTGGGTGCCCACGCCGGACACTTGGGTGCCCACCCCGGACATTTGGATGCCCACCCCAGATTCCTGGGACCCCACCCCAGACACTTGGGTGCCCACCCTGGATCCCTGGGTGCCCCCCCCTGCCATTTGGGTGCCCCCCCCGGCGACTTGGGTACCCCTGTCCCTGCAGAGCACCGAGGGTGACAGCGAGGACACGGACCTGCAGATCTTCTGTGTCTCCTGCGGCCACCCCATCAACCCCAAGGTGGCCCTGCGTCACATGGAGCGCTGCTACGCCAAGGTACCTATGGACCCTATAGGCACCTGTGGGATCCTGTAGGCACCTGCAGGATCCTATGGGAACCCCCCAGATTCTGGGGGGGCTGTAGGGACTCTTGTTCTTGGGATCTATAGGGGATATAGGGGCTCTCCTGGGGGCCATAGGGGCCATATGGATTCTGGTTTTAGGATCTATAGGGGATATAGGGGCCGTATGGATTCTGTTCTTGGGATCTATAGGGGATATAGGGGCTCCCTGGGTGCTATAGGAGCCATACGGCCCATGCAGCAGGAATCTATAGGGGTTCCTCTGGGGGCTGTAAGAGCAATACGGACTCTGTTCTTGGGCTTTATAGGGGATGTAGAGTTTCTCTGGGAGTTGCAGAGATCATATGGAATGTGCTGTGAGGTTCTATAGGGGATATAGAGTTTCTAAGGAAGGTATAGAGGCTGTATGGATCTTGGTTTTGTTACACAGGGTCTATAGGGTCTCCCCTGGGTGGTATAGGGGCCATACAGACCTTGCTGTGGGGTTCTATAGGGGGGTCTAGGGCCTCTCGGGGGGCTGTAGGGCCCTGCTCTTGGGCTCTGTAGGAGCTATAGGGCTCCTCTGGGGGATATAGGGGCTATAGGGGCTTGGTTCTTGGGCTCTGTAGGGGCTCTCTGGGTGGTATAGGGGCCACCTGGACCTTGCTGTGGGGCTCTATAGGGGCTGTAGGGTCTCGGGGGGCTGTAGGATCTTTTGGAGAGGCTATAGGAGCCATAGGCCCCTGCTGTGGGGCCCTATAGGGGCTGTAGGGTCTCTCTGAGGGTCTATAGGGGCCCTGGCCCCTATAGACCCCCCCCCTTCTCTCACACATACTCCCCCTCCCCGGCAGTACGAGAGCCAGACCTCCTTCGGGTCCATGTACCCCACCCGCATCGAGGGGTGAGCGGGGGCACCCGGACCCCTGGGTCCCCCCCCCGGGGTGGGAGTGGGGGTGGGGGGTCCCTGGATACCTGGGTCCCCCCAGGGTGGGGGAGGGGTGGGTCCCGTGGGTGGGGGAGGGGGTTTATGGGTGCCCAGGGGGCGGGGGGGGGGAGGTTTATTGGGTGCCTGGAGGGAGGGAGGTTTATGGGTGCTGGGGGGGGGGGGGTGTATGGGTGCCTGAGAGGGGGAGGTGGGCTACTTGGGTCCCTTATTAGGGTGGGGGGGGGAACGGGGAGGGGGGGAGGGGTTCCCTGGGTGCTTGGGTCCCCCCCTCCCCGGTCCCCGGACGCTTGGGTTCCCCTCCCCCCCCCACTCCCAGGGCCACCCGCCTCTTCTGCGACGTCTACAACCCCCAGAGCAAAACCTACTGCAAGCGGCTGCAGGTGCTCTGTCCCGAGCACTCCCGGGACCCCAAGGTGAGGGGCACCCATGGGTGCTGGGGGGGGACGACCCCCCCCCCCCAATGGCGGCGGGAGGGGCCCGGAAAGAAAGGAAGGGCTTGGAGTTTTTTGGGCGGGGGGGGGCACCCATGGGTGCTGCGGGCGCGTTAAGTGCCGTGGAGGCACGGCGCTGACGCTATGGGTGCCCCCCCACCGCCACGGCTGCCCCCCCACCCATGGGTGCCCCCCCCCTTTTCCCCAAATAGGTGCCAGCAGACGAGGTGTGCGGGTGCCCACTGGTGCGGGACGTCTTTGAGCTGACGGGGGACTTCTGCCGTGTCCCCAAGCGCAAGTGCCACCGTCACTACTGCTGGGAGAAACTGCGCCGTGCCGAGGTGGACCTGGAGCGTGTCCGCGTGGTGGGTGCTGCGCCCGCGTTTTGGAGGGGGGGGGTGGTCTTTGGGGGTCCCCGTGTCCCCGAGGGGGTTCTCATGTCCCCGAGGGGGTCCCCATGTCCCAAATGATGTCCCCGGTGGTGGCCTCGTGTCGGCAGTGATGCTGCCGTAGGTGTCGGTGTGTTCCCGATGGTGTCCCCGTGTCCCTACTGATGTCCCTGGTGGTGTCCCTCTGTCCCCCAGGGTGTCCCCATGGCCCCAGTGATGACCCTGGTGGTGTTCCCGTGTCCCTGGTGGTGGCTCCAAGGCTGTCCCCATGTCCCTAAGGCTGTCCCCATGTCTCCAGTGATGTCCCTGATGGTGTCCCTGTGTCCCTGACAGTGTCCCAATGTCCCCCGTGATGCTCCCACAGGTGTCCCCATGTCCCCAGTGATGACCCTGGTGGTCTCCCCCTGTCCCCAGTGATGACCCTGGTGGTGTTCCTGTGTCCCTGGTGGTGGCTCCAAGGCTGTCCCCATGTCCCCAAGGCTGTCCCCATGTCCCCAGTGATGTCCCTGGTGGTGTCCCCGTGTCCCTGACAGTGTCCCAGTGTCCCTGGTGATGCTCCCACAGGTGTCCCCATGTCCCCAGTGATGACCCTGGTGGTCTCCCCCTGTCCCCAGTGATGTCCCTGAGGGTGTCCCCATGTCCCCAGTGATGTCCCTGATGGTGTCCCCGTGTCCCTGACAGTGTCCCCATGTCCCCAGTGATGACCCTGGTGGTCTCCCCGTGTCCCCAGTGATGTCCCTGGTGGTGTCCTGGTGTCCCTGGTGGTGTTCCTGTGTCCCTGGTGGTGGCTCCAAGGCTGTCCCCATGTCCCCAAGGGTGTCCCCATGTCTCCAGTGATGACCCTGGTGGTCTCCCCATGTCCCCAGTGATGTCCCTGGTGATGTCCCCGTGTCCCTGACAGTGTCCTCATGTCCCCAGTGATGTCCCTGAGGGTGTCCCCATGTCCCCAGTGATGTCCCTGAGGGTGTCCCTGTGTCCCTGATGGTGTCCCCATGTCCCCAGAGATACTCCCACAGGTGTCCCCATGTCCCTGAGGGTGTCCCCATGTCCCCAGTGATGTCCTTGATGGTGTCCCCATGTCCCTGAGGGTGTCCCCATGTCCCCAGAGATACTCCCACAGGTGTCCCCATGTCCCCGGTGGTATCCCCGCGTCCCCACTCATGTCCCCCAGTGCTGTCCCCATGTCCCCCAGTGCTGTCCCCATGTCCTTGGGCTTGTCCCCATGCCCCCCAACACCCCCCACCCTGTCCTCGGGGGTATCCCCACGCCCCCCCCCAACGCTGTCCCCGCGTCCCCGCAGTGGTACAAGCTGGACGAGCTCTTCGAGCAGGAACGTAACGTCCGGGCGGCCATGACGAACCGGGCGGGGCTGCTGGCCCTCATGCTGCACCAGACCATCCAGCACGACCCCCTCACCACCGACCTCCGCACCGACCGCTGAGCCCCCCACCCTCCCTGGGTGCTGGGGTCCCTTCCCAATACCTGGGTGTCCCCCCCCTCTGGGTGCCCGGGTCCTTTCCCAATGCCCCCCCCCCTCCCCCTGGATGGCTGGGTGTCCTGTCCCTGTATGTCCCCCTCCCCAAATAAAATGGGTGTCAAAGGAGAGGTGGCTGTGGGTCCCTATAGGGGTGAGGGGGGGTCTTTAAGGTCAGGAGGTCCCTATGGGGCTGGGGAGGAGATCTATATAAGGTCAGGGAGTCCCTATGGGGTCTGGGGGGGTGGGGGGGGTGTGGGGCTGAGGGGGGTACTATAGGGTAAGGGCATGTTATAGGGGAGGGGGGGGGGTGCTCTTGGGTTAGGGATTCCTATGAGGCCCTGGGAGGCTCTATAGGGGTAGGGGGCTATATGGTCCATGGGGGGGGTCTGTAGGGGCAGGGGTCCCTGTGGGGTCTGAGGGGGGGTCGTATGGGGCTGGGGGGGTCCCTAAGGGGCTGTAGAGGCTCTGTAGGGCCAGGGGGGCGTGGAGCCTGGGGGGCTCTATAGGGTCAGGGGTCCCTGTGGGGTCTGAGGGGGAGTCTATAGGGCTGGGGGGGGTCCCTATGGGGGCCAGGGGGGTTCTATAGGGCTAACAGGTCCCTACGGGGCTGGGGGGGGGAATCTGTAGGGCAGGGGGGGGCTCTGTGGGCCTATGGGGTCTCTATGGGGCCGATAGGAACGCTGGGAGCTCATTAGCATATCCACGCCTTTCTTCGCCGAGCCCCGCCCCTTCCCGCGGCGCGTACTCCCGCGGGGGTGGGGAGGCGGTGCCCCGCCGCCACGTGGTCCAGCCTCATTTGCATGGCCCCGCCCACCGCCTGCGCGCGCGCGGCGCCGGAGCGAGGCGAGGCGGCCCGGGGGGAGGGGGGGGGGCCGCCGGCGTCAGGTGACGTCCCCGCAGATCACGTGTTCCACCCCCTCCTCCGCGTCGCCGAGGCCCACACGCTCCCCCCCCCTCCTTCTTCCCCATTGGCCGCCGTCGCCTCACGTGACCCCCACCCCTCCTCTCCCTTTCTCCTTCCCCTCCCCTTCCCGCGCGGGCCCTTCCGCTTCCGGCGCGTGGCCCCGCCCCGCCCCTCCCCTCGCGGCCGTGCCCTCGCGCCGGCGGCGGCCGTTGCTGCGCCACGAGCGGGAGCGACATGGCCGGGCCGGTACCGGGGGGAGGGGGGGGTCAGGGAGGGGGGGGCGGGGGAGACGAGGGGGGCGGGAGGGGAAAGGGGCAGTTAGGGAGGGGGGAGGGGCGGGTGTTTGGGAGGGGGCGGGGGCGGTTTTGTGAGGGGTTTGGGGGGGGTTGGGAGGGGGGTGTGAGGGGTTTGGGGGGGTTTTGTGAGGGAAAAGGGGGGTTTTGTGAGGGAAAAGGGGGGTTGTGAGGGGTTTGGGGGGTTTTGTGAGGGGTTTGGGGGGGTTTTATGAGGGAAAAGGGGGGTTGTGAGGGGTTTGGGGGGGGTTGTGAGGGGTTTGGGGGGTTTTGTGAGGGAGAGCGGGGGCTTTGTGAGGGGTTCGGGGGGTTTTGTGAGGGAGAGGAGACGGTTTGTGAGGGGGAGGGACAGTTGGGGGGGGTCGTGAAGGGGGAGGGGCGGTTTTGGGGGGGGTGTTTGTGTGGGGGAGGGGGGGTTGGGGGAGTTTGTGAGGGGGGAGGAGTAATTTTTGAGGGGGAGGGGCAGTTTGGGGGGTTTGGGGGGGGGGCAGTTTTGGGGGTGCCCTGTGTGGGGAAGGGGCGGGTTTGTGAGAGGGAGGGGGTGCGTGTGGGGGAGGGGCAGGCGGGGGGGGGGGCTGTTAGTGTGGGGGAGGGGCTGTGTTTGGGGGGTCACGGAGGGGGGAGGAGCTGCGCAGCGGCGGGAGGAGGGGGGCGTGGCCTGGTCGTGTTTGGGGGCGCGGCCGGGGGGGAGGGGGCGGGGCTTCCGCACCACCTGCGTGGGGCGGAGCTGTGGGTACAGGGGGGTGGGGCTTCAGGCATGCGGGGCGGAGCCAGGGGAAGGGGGCGGGGCTTCAGGCACTGCCTACATCCCTTGGGGGGGTATTTTGGGGGGCCGGGGGGGGGGGTGCTGACCCTCCCCCCCTCCCTGCAGTAGCCCCCCTCCGGGCAGTATGGCGGAGGGCTGGGTGGAGTGCCCCGCCCTGGGGCCTGGCTGGAAACGGCGGGAAGCTTTCCGAAAATCCGGAGCCACCTGTGGCCGCACCGACACCTACTACAAGAGGTACCGTTCCCCCCCCCCCGCACGCTTGGGTGCCCCCCTCCCCCATTTTCACTCCCTCCCCCACAAAAAGGACCATGAAACACCCCTTCCCCTCTCCTTTAAAGCTGCTTCTGGAGGTGGAACTAGCTCTAGCTCCACTCCTTCCAGTCCAGACCCTGCCCTTCTTGGGGTTAAGCCCCACCTCCTGCCAGTTTTGGGGCTGCCCTCTAAGCTTGGACCCCCCCGGGTGGTTTGACAGCCCCCTGCCCCCCCCCAGCATCATATTCCCCTCCACCAAGCTATTTTGGGGTCTCCCCACTTCCAGGTCCCCCCTTGCTCACTTTCCAGCAGAGCCCCCCCCTGACTTTTGCCTGTTTCAAGCTTCTTCCTCTCCTTACCCTAATATCAGTTTCAAGCCCCCCCTGGCCACTTTGGGGTCCCCTGGGATCTATCACACCCCCCCAGATTTTGGGGGACACACCCCATGCCTTGATTTCACACCATACCCCCCCCCCATTTTTGTGCCTCGTCTTGCTTCCCCTTGGTTTTCGGGGTCCCCCTCATGTGTGAGCGACACCCCCCCCCACGGGTTTGGGGAACCCTTGTGGGGTTTTGGGGAACCCCCCCCGATTTTGGGGACCCCCCCACCCCACAGCCCCACGGGGGAGAAGTTCCGCAGCAAGATCGAGCTGAGTCGGTTCCTGGGGCCCAGCCGCGACCTCGGCAACTTTGACTTCAAGCACGGGCTGGAGCTCTCCGGCCCCCCCAAGGTACGAGGGGGGTCCCCCAAAACTGGGGGGGGGGTGTGTCAGAAATCAGAACATCCTAAAAAAAAAAGCTAGAGGGAGAACATTAAACTTCCTTTAGAGCAGCAGAGGTAGTGGGGAGGGGACCCCCAAATCTGAGGGGCGGGCCAAAAATCAGGGGACCTGAACCCCCCCCCGGGGCGGGGGGAAGCCAGAACCTGGAGCAGCATGGGGGTGGGTAGGAGGATTTGGGGGGGGCACCCCGAAATTAGAGGGTACCCCAAAACTTGGGGGGGGCTGGGGATTATGGGAGATGACCCCAGATTGGGGAGGGGCAGCTGGAGTTGGGGGGGGCCTAATTAAGTGAGGGGGGGCAGATTAAGGGAGGAGCAAATTGAGAGGAGATACCCAAAATGGGGGGGGCATCCCCAAAATGGAAAAGAGGAATGAGGAAGCTCCAGATACGGGGCGGCCCTAAATATGCGGGGGGGGGAGGGATGAGGAGATTCTGAATTGGAGGAGTGGGGGTCCCCAAGTTTAAGGGTGGCATAATTGGGGGGCGACATCGAAGTGGGGGGCAAAAGGGGAGTCCCCAAAATGTTGCCCCAACCCCCCATGACACCCTGTTTTTTCTCTCCCCCCACCCCAGGCCAGGAAGGGCCCCAAATGGCGCCCGCCTGCCGGGCCCCCCCCGGAGCCCCCCCCGGACCCCCCCCCTGTCCTGGAGGAGCAGGTGGGCGGGGCTGAGCCTGAGGAGACTCCGCCCCCACCGGCTGAGGAGACTCCACCCCCACCGGCTTTGAGCCCGCCTCCTCCTGCTGAAGCTCCGCCCCTGCCGGAGCCCCCCCTCCCTCGGCGGACTCGCAAGCGGCCCCCCCCGGAGCCCCCCCAGGAGGGGGTGGTGGCGTGAGTGCAGGAGGGGCTCCGGGGGTCTTCCTGGATGCTTGGGGGGGGGGGTGGTCCTTGGGGGGGGGTCTTTGGATGCCTTGGGGTGGGGGAGGAGGGTCCTGTGTGCCTTAGAGGGGGTGGGGGTGCCCCGGACACCTGGGTGCCCCCCCTGACGCCTGCGTGCCCCCCCCCCCCGTAGGTGCTGCGCCGCCTGCCAGAGCCTGTTCCCAGGGGTGACGCTGCCCAGTCAGCGGCGGTGCCGCTGGCTCTGCCCCGAGTGCCGCGGTGAGCCTTGCTCCTTCTCTTCCTCCTCCTCTGAGCCTCCCTTATTCTCTTTCTCTTCTTTGGAGCCTTGTTCCTACTCTTCCTCAGAGCCCACCTCTCCTTTCTTTGAGCCTTCCTGCCGACTATCATCATCACCCTCGCTCTCTGAGCCCTGCTCCCCCTTTCCATCAACATTGTCAAGCTTTTTTTCTGTTTATCATTCCTCTCTAAGCATTCTTCGTCCCACTATCATCATTTTTCTTCTCTAAAGCTTTTTCATTCCCAGCACTCTTTTCTTTCTCTTTTTCTGAGCCTTCCTTCCCCCACTCTCCTTCTCTGAGCCTTTCTCCCACCATCGTCCTCCTCCCCTGAGTCTTCTTCCCCCCAGCACCTTTGTTCTCCTCCCCTTCTGAGCCTTGTTCCCCCCTCATCCTCCTCAGACCTTTTCTCCCAAGCCATTTCCCCCCCCAGCCCCTTCTTCCTTCTCCTGTTCTGAGCCTTCTTCCCCGCATCCTCCTCCTCTGAGCTTTTCTCCCACCATCATCATCCTTCTCTGAACCTTCTTCCCCCGTAGCCCCTTTGTTCTTCTCTCCTTTTAAGCCTTCCTCTCCCCTCATCCTCCTCTGAATCTCCCCTCCCCCAACCCTTTTTCCCCCCCCAGCACTTTTCTCCTCCCCCTCCTTACCATCCTCCCACCATCCTCCTCCTCCTCTAAGTCTTCTTACTCCCCAGCACTCCTGCTCTGCCCACCCCTTTCCTACTCCCTTTGTTTTCCTCTTGTTTTCTGGGTGCCCCTGGCAGGGGCGAGGGGGAATTGGGGGGGGCGCGGTAAGTCCTGGGGGGGGGTCAGGGTGCCCCCTGACCCCTCCCCCATCTCATTCCCCTCCCCCCTTTCCTTCTCCTCCCCCAGCCCAGCGCCGCGACTTCAACCGAGAGCAACGATTCTTCAAGGTACCCCCCAAAACTGTGTCCCTACCCCCTTTGTTTTGGGGGGGGGGGGGTGGACCCCCCCAACCACTGGGGTCCCTCACCCTCCCCATCCCCTTTCCCCCCCTCCCCCGCAGCGGGTGGGCTGCGGCGCCTGCCAGGCCTGTCGCATCCCCGAGGACTGCGGCATCTGCAGCGCCTGCGCCCGCCCCGCCCCCGCCCCCGCCCGCCCCCCCAAGTGCCTCCTGCGCCGCTGCCTCCGCATCGTCAAGAAGGTACCGCCCCCTCGTCACGCCCCCGTGTCACCCTCGACCCCCCCCGTGTCACCCTCGACCCCCCCCCGTGTCACCCTCGCCCCTCTCCGTATCACCTTCACCCCCCGCGTCACTCTCCTCCCCCTCTGTGTCACCCCCCTCTGTGTCACCCCACCCCCCCGGGTGTTACTGGCACTGTCACCCCCAGTGTCACTGTCACACCCCCCCTGTATCACTGCCACCCCCCCCCACCATGTCACTGTCACCCCGCCGCCGGTGTCACCGTCACCAAGCCCCAGCTGGTGGCAGGGGTGACAAGATGGCCACTGGGTGTTGTCACCCCCCCCAGCATGTTGTCACCCCCCCGAGGTGGTTGTCACCCGTCCCCACAAGGTGTTGTCACCCAACATAGAGTGTTGTCACCCCCCCCCAGGGTGTCATCACTCACCCTGTGGCTGTTGTCACCCTGACTTGGTGGTGGCAGCGTCACTGTCACCCCCCCAATGCCTGTTGTCAGTCACCCCCCCATGGCTGTTGTCACCCCCCCATGGCCATTATCACCCCCCCCCCATGACAACACCGTCACCCCGTGTTGTGCCCTGCCCGTCCACGCGTGTGACCCCGTGTCACGGCGTGTGGCACCTGCCCCCCCCCCCCCCCAAGGGTGCGTTTCAGGGCGCGTGGACGCATGTTGACCTGTGTTACCCTGTGTTCTCCCAGCGTCTGGGTTGTGACAGGTCCCTGTCACCCCCCTGTCCCCCCAACCCCCCCGAATGATGCATGTGGAGGCATGTTGATGCGTGTTAACCCATGTTATCCCATGTTATCTTGTGTTTCTCCCCCCAGGGCCTGGGTTATGGGTCCTGCTTCCCCCCCGTCACCCCCGTGTTCCCCCATACCTGTGTCTGAGGCTGCATGTTATCCCATGTTGTCCCATGTTATCCCGTGTTCTGGCTCACAGGGCCTGGGCTGCAGCTCCTGCCCGGGCTGCCTGTCCCCCCGTGTCCCCATACCCATGTCCGAACCTGCATGTTAACCCATGTTAACCCATTTTTAACCCATGTTAACTCATATTAAGCCATGCTAACCCATTGTTGAACCATTTTTAACCCTTGATAACCTATTTTTAACTCGTGTTAACCTATGTTGGCCCATTTTTAACCCGTGTCAACCCATTTTTATGGCATGTTATCCTGCGTTCTGTCCCGCAGAGCCTGGGCTGCCTGTCCCCCCCGTGTCCGCCAAACCCGTGTCTGAAGCTTCACATTAACCTACATTAACCCACATTAACCCATTTTTAACCCACGTTAACCGCTGTTAACCCATTTCTAGTCCACGTTAAGCCACTTTTAAACCATTTTTAAGCCGCGTTAAGCCACGTTATCCCGTGTTCCCTCCCGCAGGGCCTGGGCTGCGGCTCCTGCCCGGGCTGCCTGACCACCGAGGACTGCGGCAGCTGCTGCATCTGCCTGCGCCGCCTCAAACCCGGCCTCAAGCGCCAGTGGCGCTGCCTGCGCCGCCGCTGCCTGCGCCCCAAGGTGGGGACACCCCCGTGTCGTCGTCCCCCCCCCCCGCCACCGTGTCGCCCACCCTCTCCCTGACTCCCCCTTTTCACACCCCCCTCCGTGTCCCCGCAGAGGTCGGGGGCGGCCAAGAAGACGACGACTTACGGCACCCGGAAGGTGACGGTGGTGAGCAACCCCCCCCCCAAATCCTGGGTCCCTTGGGTGGGGGGGGGGGCCCTAGATGTCTGGGTGCCTCCCCCTCACCCCCAGAATCCCCCCTCCCAGAAATGGAAGCCCCCCTTGGAGCGGGAGCCCAGCGCCGCTCCCAGCACCAGGCACAGGGTGAGTGTGAACCCCCCCCCACCTCCCATGTCACCCAGATGTCTGGGTGTGCCCCCCCCCCCGCCACCATCATCATCTTCATCCTCATCCTCAGAAGCAGCTGAACAAGGTGAAGGAGAAGAAAAGACCGGGGAGACCCCCCAAGCACCCCGGAGCTCGCAGTGGGGGGCCGGTGAGTACCTGACACGTGGGTTCCCCCCCCCCCCGCCCCCCCCAAACTCTTGGGTCCCCCCCCCACACTCTTCAGACCCTCCAAAATCTTGGGACCACCCCGAATACCTGGGACCCCCCCCCCCAGACACCTGGGACCCCCCCAAACTCCTGGGACCCCTCCACATTCTTGGGTCTCCCCCCCCCTTGCCTGGTGCAACTATTAGGTGCTGGGGGGGGGGGCCGTAATGCTCCTAATAGTGGGGTACACTACCGTAATATTGTTAATAGCTGCTCCAGCACCAAATATTGGGGTTCAGGTAGGGGAATAGTGAAGTGCAGGTACCAAAATGTTCCTAAGACTGGGGCCTGGGTACCGTAATGCTACTCATAGATGCTCCAGGGTCGATATCGGGGTCCAAGTTCCCCTAACAGTGGGGTGCAGGTACTGTGGCACCCCTAAATAGTGGGGTCTACTTACCGTAACGTCCCTAATAGCTGCCCCAGCCTTCATCTTGGGGCTCAAGCTACTGTAATAGCAGGGTTCAGCTGCCGCAATGCTCCTAATAGCTGCTCCCGCCTTAATTTTGGGGCTCAGGCTGCTTTAATATTGGGGTTTGGGTACTGTAATGTTCCTAGTAGTGGGGCTCAGGTATCGTAATACCCCTAAAACTGCGGCCGGGTTACCAAAACACTCCTAATGGCTGTGCCACAGCAAATATCGGGGTTCCAGCTACCCTAATAGTGGGGTTCAGGTACCGTAATATTTATAATAGTGGGGTTCAGGCACTGTAACCCCGCTAAAACTGGGGCTGGGTTACCACAACACCCCTAATAGCTGCTCCATGGCAAATACCGGGGTCCCAGCTACCCTAATAGTGGGGTTCAGGTACCGTAATGTTCTTAATAGTGAGGTTCAAGTACTGTAGCACTCCTAATAGTGGGGTCCGGTTACTGTAATGCCTCTAATAGCTGCTCCAGCCTGAATACCAGGGTCCAAGCCACTATAATAGTGGGGTTCAGGTACTGTAGCACCCCTAAAACTGGGGCTGAGTTACCACAACACCCCTAATAGCTGCTCCATGGCAAATATTGGGGTTCTAGCTATCCTAATAGTGGGGTTCAGGTACCACAGTGTTCTTAATAGTGAGGTTCAGGTACCGTAGTACTTCTAATAGTGGGGTCCAGTTACTGTAATGCCCCCAATAGCTGCTCCAGCCTGAATACCAGGGTCCAAGCTACTGTAATAGTGGGGTTCAGGTACCGTAACGCCCCAAATATTGGGGTTCAATTACCGTAATGCCCCTAATAGCTGCACCAGCCTTAATAACCGGCTTCAGCCTAACTCGCCGCTGGCGCCCAGCTCCCGTAATGCCCCTAACACCGCTTCCCGCTACCGTAACGCTCCTAATAGCTGCTCACGCACTAACCCCACTGCCCAGCCGGGCCCTTGAGGTGGGAAAGGGAGGGGGGTGGGGCGGTTAGTTGGAGGGGGGTTTTTTTTTTGGGGGGGGGGGTGACCCCCGCTTTCTGCCATCAGCGGGGGGCGCGGAGCCGGGGCAGCCGGCGGTGCGGGGCCTGCGAGGCCTGCCTGCGCCCGGCCGACTGCGGCCGCTGCGACTTCTGCCGGGACAAGCCTAAGTTCGGGGGGCAGAACCTCAAGCGCCAGAAGTGCCGCTGGAGGCAGTGCCTGCGCTGCGCCATGGTGGGTGACCCCCCCCTCCTCGCCCCACTCTCCCCCCCCTACCCCGCTCCCAGTAACTCCCAGTATCTTCCCAGTAAGCCCCAGCCATTCCCTTTGCTCCATTTCCCAGCAAACCCAACGACTTCCGCCGGGGAAACTGAGGCACGTTCAAGGCTGGGGGGGGGGGGCCTCTCACCTGCCCACCCCTAGCGCTGGGTGGGGCCCATTTTGGACCAGTATGGACCAGTTTGGGGAGGGTTGTGGAGGGAGGGGGGGTATTGTTTGGCACCCAGGTGCTGCCCGGACGCCTGGGTCCCCTTTTTTTTGGGGTGGGGTCACCCGGACGCCTGGGTCCTCTCTGCATTGCTTGGCTTTGGGGGGTGGGGGCTTGCCCAGACACCTGGGTCCCTTTTTTGTTGGGGGGGGGGGAAGGGGGGGCCCCTGGGACGCCTGGGGTGGGGGGGGTTGTTCCTGCATCTTTCTCCCTCCCCCTCCAAATCCATATCCCCCTTCCCCCCCCCCCCAAAATCGGGGTGTCATCCCGCCCCCGTCCCCGCTGAGGTCTCTCTCCCGGCGCAGAGGGCGGCTGCTGCCGGCGCGGGGGGGTCCGGGGGGGCCCCCGTGGAGCGGCCACCCCCTCCCCCCCTCCAGGCCCCGCCGCCGCCGCCCCCCCCCGACCCCCCCGCGCCGCCGCCCGGAGCCGCCGCCCGCCCCGCCCCCCCCGCAAGGTAACGGGACCCCCCCCTTTTTCCCACCGAGGGGGGACACCCCACAAAATACTCCCTTACGGGACCCTCACACACACCTCCCCAAAACCCCGGGGTCCCCCCACTCTCACCAAGGTCCCCCCTCCAGATATATGGGTCCCCCCAAATTTGGACCCCCCCAAATTGGGGACCGCCCCCCAAATTTGCCCCTCATACCCCATAGAGCCCCCCCCCCCAATGTATGGGACACCCCCCCACCCCCCAAATTTGGGGACCTCCCCCTTGCTGTGCTTGCTCTGCTGCTCTGCTCTGCGCTGCCTCCGACACCCCCCCCCCTTCTTCAGGGGACCCAGGCGTCCGTGTGCCCCCCCCCTCGGGGGGGGGGGGAAGGGTGGGGTGGGGGTGCTTTTGGGGGGGGACGCCCGGACGCCTGGGTCCCCCCCCACCCCCAAGGCTTGTGTGTGCCTCAGTTTCCCTTTGGGGGCGGGGGGGGGCATCACTCCCCGGATGCCTGGGTCCCTTGTTTGGGGTGGGGGGTGGGGGGGGTCCCTTCCTGAATGCCTGAGTGCCCAGTTTAATTGGGGGGGGGGGCGGGGTGGTCCCCTGGACGTGGGGGTTCTTGACGTGCCCCCCCCCCCCCTCCCCCCCTCAGGACAAGGAGCACCCAGCAGGGGGGGCTGAGAAGGGTCCTGGACCCCCCCGGGGGAACCCCCTTACGCCTGTCCCCCCTTAAAGAAGAGCCGGGACCCCTTCCCCACCTGGAGGTAAGACCCTCCCCCACCTCAGACACCCAGCTCCTCCCCTCCCCCCGCCTCTGCTAACAGCCCCCCCCCCCTTCTTGCCCCCCCCCCCCCCCAGGACCCCCCGGCTGGGCCTTCTCATCGCCTCAGCCCCCCGCCTCAAACCGACCCCCCAGAGCCCAGCGTCATCCCCGGACCGGTAAGAAAAAGAATTCGGGAGTTGACCTTGGAGCACCCTCCCCACCCCAGATACCTGGGGGGGGGGGGGTGGGGGGGCCTCCATCCATCCCCTCCCCCCCCAAATTAACCCTTCCCCCCCCCCACCTCAGCCCCCTCCAGGAGATTTGGGGGTCTTGATTGCCGCAACCCCCCGGGTGAAGCAGGAGCAGCCGCAGCCCAGTGCCTCACTGGTGCCGGTAAGTGGGGGGGGGGACGGGACTGGGGGGGGGGGCTCCCCTCCCCCAGACGCCTGGGTTCACACTCAACCCCCCCCATTTATTTTTGGCACCCATAGGTGCCCCCCCGGCTTCCCCCTGCCCAACTGGTGGTACTGGATGAGAGCGAGGAAGAGGAGGAGGAAAGGGGCAGCCGAGTGGTGAGGGGGGGCGGGGGGGGACAAATGCTTGGGTCCCTTGGGTTTTATTTTTGGGGGGGGGGGGGTGGGGGGTGGTCCTCAAAGAATTTGGGGTCCTGGGGAATTGGGGGGGGGGGCTGCAGGGGAGGGGATTGGAGGCTCTGAGGGTTGGAGGGGGGCTCTGAGGATTTTGGGGGGGTCCTAGGGGTTTGGGGGGGTTGTGGGGGGGCTCTTGAGGGTTTGGGGGGGGGGAGCCCTTTAGTGGGGCTTTGAGGGTTCAGGGGGGGCCTGGGGGGCTTTGGGAGGGTTCGGGGGGGGTCTTGGGGGCCTCTAAGGGTTTGGGGGGGGCCTGGGGGTCTCTAAGGGTTTGGAGGAGTCCTGGGGGGCTCTGAGGGTTTGGGGGGGGTCTTGGGGGTGTTACAAGGTGACTGGGGGGTGGGGTGTTTGTGGGGCTCTGGAAGCGCCCCTCCCCCCTTCCTTACCCCCCCCTTTTTCTTTTTCTCCCCCCCCCCAGCCCCTCCCCCTCCCCCCCGCCCCCCCCTGTTGGCCCGACGCTTTTTTAGCGGAATTAGCCGAAATCCCCCTCCCGGCTCATTGGGGGGTGGTGGGGGGGGACGAAGGGGCTTCCCCTCCCCCCTCCCCTACCGCCAGCACCCCCGGCCTCCGCCTGGTCCAACGCTCCCCCCGCTCGCCCATGGCCGCCACCGTCGTCCTCTTGGCCCCCGGTTTGGCTTTTCGAGTTTTGGTGGCTCGAAGGCGACCCGTCCCCCCGGGCACGAAGTTTTAACTCGACGGCCCCCCCGGCTTCGTTCCGTCGATGACCTCGTCGAACTCCTTTGTGACCTCGAAGCGTATCGACCCTGTCCCGGCCCCCCCGGCGAAGCCCCCCGACCTCCCGCACCCCGATGTCAGGTTCTAGTACCGGGGGGGAGGTGTTGTCGCCCCTGTTTGCTCCTGGGGGGGGGAGGAGACTGAAAGGGGGGGGCCCTAAAGGTGGGGTTTTTTTGGGGGGGGACGGGGGGACGTGCTAAATTTGGCAGGCGGAGGGGGGGGCGGCCTAAAAGTGAGGGGGAACTAAAAGTGGGGGGAGCTGGAGTTGGGGGGGCTTAAATGGGGGGAGGACTAAAAGGGGGGAATTATATTGGGGGGGGGGGAACCAAAATGAAAGGGAACTGGAGTTGGGGGGGGCTAAATGAGGAGAGGACTAAAGGGGGGGACCAGTGGGTGGGGGGGGACCAAAGTGAGGGGGAACTGGAGTTGGGGGAGGGGTAAATGGGGGGGGGGGATTAAAAGTGGGGGGAACCAAAGTGAGGAGTAATTAAAATGGGGGGAGTAAGGGGGGGGCACTGGGGGCTGGGGGGAACTAAAGTTGGGGGAACAGGTTGTGGGGGGAGGTTTTGGGGCGTTGCACAGGTGAGGGGGGGAGCACCCAGAGTTTTGGGGACCCCCCCCAGCACTGCAAAATTGGCAGTTGAGGGGACACCCCCCCCCCCGCTGACATCCCAAAATTAAGGGGTTCCCCCCTTTTTTTGGCACAGTCCTCCCCCACCCCCCCAATTCGGTTTCCCAGGGATTTTGGGGTGCCCCCCCAATAGCACAGACCCCCCCCCCTTTCGACCCCAGCACCCCCTTTATGGGGGGAGGGGCTGTCAGCACCCATCAGGTCTAGGGGGGTCCCCCTCCCCCCACTGGCCCCTCCCCCACCCTCAGAGCTTCTATTTTTGACACTGGAACCGCCCCCCCGCCACCCCCCCCCCCGCAAAATGGGGTGCGGCCCCTTTAAGAACCTCCCCCCCTTCCTTCCAAGTTAGGCCCCGCCCACACGCTGCGCAGCCCCGCCCCATGTCTTCCGCTCCCCTCCCCCCACCGAGGGGTGGAGCCTGCTGCGGCCCCGCCCCCCCTCTTTAACTACTTCGGTTTTTGGGGTTGAAAAAACGGGAATTTGGGGAAAATAATTTTGGGCAAAAAAGCAGGGGGGAGGCACGGACGAAACGGGTCATGCGGGAGGGGGCGGGGCGAAGCACGCCCCGCCCCCTCGAGGCCACACCCACCCTTTTTACTCCGCCCCCTGCCACCTTCAGGGAGATTTGCGCTGAAGCCATAACCCCGCCCACCCCCCCTTGGCCACGCCCCCTTCCCCTATGGCCATGCCCCACTCCTCTAGCTCCGCCCCCCCTCCCGTCGGCAGAATTTAAAGAGACCGCGAGGAACTTATTTTTTTTAATGTAATAAAAGTTTTAAGGAGAAAAATGGAAAGTTGGGGGGTGGGGGCCTCACCCCCCCCCACCCCCAAAAACCTTCTCCAGCAACCGCCGGGGGGGCGCGTTCGGGGGGGGCCGCCTTTTGCGTCCCCAAATCTCTTCCTCGGTGGCTCGTTGGGCGAAGCGCCGGGGGCGGGGGCTGGGCGGGGGGGTCTCGGCCGGCGGGGGGAGGGGCGGCATCCCCCCTGGGTGCCGGGGGGGGGTCTCGGCGGGCGGCGAAGAAGCCCCCCTCCCGTTTCGCCTGAGCCACTTCGGCCCGAAGGCGCTGAGCTCGCACTTGCCGTTCGTAGCTGAGGCGTTCGCTCAGGTGGGGCCAGCGGAAACCGGGGAGGTACTGGGGGGGGGGCGGGGGGGGGGGGTGTTAAGACACCCCCCCCCCAAAACCCTCCTGTACCCCCCCGGTGTGGTTTGGGGGGAGTAGGGAGCCGGCCCCCCCCCCGGCACCACTCAATGGGGTCGAGGTTTTAACGAGGGGATTCAAGTGTCTGGGAAGGTCTCAAAGTGCCCCCCCCCTTAAAAAAAGGGGACACCCCCCCAAAAAGGGGGACCTCAAGACCTGCCCCTCCCCCTAAAAAGGACCCCAAAACCCTCCCCAAAAAGGGGGACCACAAGACCTGCCCCTCCCCCTAAAAAGGACCCCAAGACCTGCCCCTCCCCCCTAAAAAGGACCCCAAAGACCCCCCCCCAAAAAGGGGGACCGCAAAACCTGCCCCTCCCCCTAAAAAGGACCCCAAAGAGCCCCCCCAAAAAGGGGGACCCCAAGACCTGCCCCTCCCCCCTAAAAAGGACCCCAAAACCCTCCCCAAAAAGGGGGACCCCAAGACCTGCCCCTCTCCCTAAAAAGGACCCCAAAGACCCCCCCCAAAAAGGGGGACCCCAAGACCTGCCCCTCCCCCCTAAAAAGGACCCCAAACCCCTCCCCCAGAAGGGCACCCACATATCCAGGACCCCCCACACCCACAAAAGTGACCCCCCAAGACACCCCTCCCCCCCAAAAAAGGCACCCATGCATCCAGGACCCCCCCCAGAAAGTGCTACAATCACCTACCCCCCCCCCAAAAAGGAACCCCAAGACACCTCCCCCCACCCAAAAAATCAGACCCAGGTATCTGGGACCCCCCCCCCAAAAATGCCCCTCGCCCCCCCCACCTTGAGGCTCCAGCAGTGATGGCGGAAGGGGCTGCGGGGGCGGGGGGTCATGGGGGTCCCGTGCAGGAGGGCGGCCGCTCGTTTGGCCGCTCGTTTGTCCCGAAATTCCACCCAACCCTCGACGAAGGAACCGGCCGAAGGCCCCGGGCGCTGCCTCCTCTTCCTCACTCTTCCGCCTGGGGAGGGGGGAGCACCCGTGGGTGCTGGTTAGGCACCCCACCCCCACCGGGGGGGGGGGGCTCTGACCCCTATAGGGGCTCTAGGGGCCACCCTGACCCCCCACCCATGGGTGTTGGCTGGTGGGGGGGCTCTGACCCCCCCATTCCTGGACCTATAGGGACTCTAGGGACCACCCTGACCCCCCACCCATGGGTGTTGGCTGGTGGGGGGGCTCTGACCCCCCCATTGCTGGACCTATAGGGGCTCTAGGGACCACCCTGACCCCCCACCCATGGGTGTTGGCTGGTGGGGGGGCTCTGACCCCCCCATTCCTGGACCTATAGGAGCTCTATGGGGCACCCTGACCCCCACCCCGATCCCTTTGGCCCCCCCCCCCCCTCCCAGCAGCACCCCGACGCCCACCCACATGTGCTCACCCCACTATCGGCAGAAGATGCGCCCCAATTCAGAGGAGTGTTGGGGGGGTCCCCCTGACCCCCACCCTGGGCCCCCCCCCCCGTGACACCCCCCCCCCCCCCACGGGTGCTCACCTCGGGGTTGCAGGAAGATGCGCCCCAACTCCCCGTGGGTCCCCAGCAGCGCCCGAGCGTGGCGGGGGCCAAAGCCCGGGGGGAGGAAGGAGAGGTAGAGCACCCCCGGCACCACCCGTTTCGGGGGGCACCCGACCTCAGAGGGGGGGGGCTGGGTGCTTTCCTCCTCCCCCGCTTCTTCCTCCTCCTCTGGTTCTTCCTCCTCCTCTTTTTCCTCCTCCTCTTCCTCGGGGGGGACTCGCTCACCTGCGGCCATCGCCCCTGCCATGGGGAGGAGGGGGTTAATGGGGGGGGGCACCCAGAGACCCCCCCCAGCCCCCATAGGGTGCCCCTGCACCCCAACACCCCTCCAGGGCCCCCCCCAAACCCCCCAGTCCCCCTTGAAACCCCCTATAGGGCCCCCCTGGACCCCCCCAGGGTCCCCCCCAAACCCCCCAGTCCCCCCTGAAACCCCCTATAGGGCCCCCCAGGGCCCCCCCCAAGGGGCTCCTACACCCCAAAACCGCCCCAGGGCCCCCCCCAACCCACCCATAGGGCCCCCCTGGACCCCCCCAGGGGCTCCTACACCCCAAAACCGCTCCAGGGCCCCCCCCCAACCCACCCATAGGGCCCCCCTGGACCCCCCAGTCCCCCCATTACCCCCACTGGGGGCTCCCCCCCCCCAGGGGATCCCCCACACCACTAAGACCCCCCCCTAAACCCCCTCCCCCCCCCCGGGACCCCCAAATTTCCCCCCTCCGGCCCCCGCCGATTCCGCACCCTGAGAGCACCACCGGCCTGTGTCGTAAAATGACAGGAAAGCCGTAAAGCGCCGTCGAGAGGGGACGGGCGCTGTCGCGAAAAAGCCGGAAAGCGCGGCGGAGGAGTGGGTGGGCGGGGCGGCGGAGCCGGCGGGGGCGTGGTTTGAGAGGCGGGGGCGTGGTTAGGGGTTTTGGGCGGGAAGGGCGCGCGGCGGCGTTTGGGCGGGAAGGGCGCGCGGCGGCGCCGTTTAACGGTCGTTAACGGTCGCTTCACGGTCGCGGCCGGCGGCGGCGGCTCTTCAGGCTTCGTTTCCCTCAGGCTTGTCTCCCCCAAGGGCCCCTCGACCCCCCCCCCGGGTCCCCTCAGCCCCCTCGTAGCCCCCCCATTGTCCCCCTCAGCCCCAGATGTCCCCTTCGGCCCCCCCCCAATGTCCCCTCAGCGCCCCCATAGCCCCCCCATGTCCCTTCAGCCCCAGATGTCCCCTTTAGCCCTCCCCAAATGTCCCCACAGCCCCCCCATATCCCCTCAGCCCCATATGTCCCCTTCGGCCCCCCACAAAATGTCCCCTCAGGCCCCCCAGAGCCCCCCATGTCCCCTCAGCCCTATATGTCCCCTTCGGCCCCCCACAAAATGTCCCCTCAGCCCCCCCATAGCCCCCCTATGTCCCCTCAGCCCCAGATGTCCCCTTTAGCCCCCCAAAAAGTCCCCTCAGCCCCCCCCCATTGTCCCCCTAAGCCCCATATGTCCCTTTTAGCCCCCTCAAAATGTCCCTTCAGCCCCCCCCAAATGTCCCCTCAGCCCCATGGCGGGGGGTCACGGGCCCGGACGCCTGGCTCCCCTGGCTGCAGCCGAGCAGCGGGATTATCCCCCTCCTCCCGCTATCCCCCCAGCGCTAATCTGGCAGCTGGGGGGGGATTAGGGCCCCCCCAATCCCCCCAGGGTGCTCAGCCCCACAGCACCCACCCCACAGCAGCCCCAGCCCCACAGCAGGACCCCCAGGTGGGTTTTTTTGCGGGGGGGGGGGGTGGTGTCCTTAATCCCCCCCCCAAAGTAATTAACAGCAGCTTTAATTGGAGGGGGGTGGCCTAGAGGATCATGGGAGTTTGGTCAAGCTCAGCGGGGGCAGCGGGGGGGGGAACACCCAGATGTCTGGGGTGTGGGGGAGGGGGGGAGCCCCCACCCCCACCCCCGCATTCGCTGCTGGCTCTCAGGGGACCCGGGAGCACCAACGCAGGTGAGCGGGACTTGGCGGGGGGGAAACGACACGACCCCCAGGGACCTGGAACCCCCCAGTCCGCACCCTATGGGGTGCTGTGGGACCCCCAAGTCCCCCCTCACACCCTATAGGGTGCCGAGGACCCCCAAACCCCCATCATAGGTGGGTGCCAGCCCCCCCAGCCCTTGCCCTGTGGGGTGTCACCCTACCCCCTAGGGTGCTATCCTCCCCCCATAGGGTGTCCCCCCACCCCATAGGGTGCTACCCTGCCCCATAGGGTGTCGCCCCCCACCCCATAGGGTGCTACCCTGCCCCATAGGGTGTCACCCACACCCCATAGGGTGCTACCCTGCCCCATAGGGTGTCACCCCACACCATAGGCTGCCCCCTAACTCCCCCCCTTCTCTCCCCCCCCCTCCCCAGCCCCGCCATGCTGCTCCTGCTGACCCTCAGCACCCTGAGCACCCTCTGGCCCCTCGGCTCGGCCCCTCCATCCCCCACCCAACCCCACGCCATCCGCCTGGAAGGTGACCTCACTTTAGGGGGACTTTTCCCCGTCCACGCCCGCGGACCCGCCGGAATTCCATGCGGTCCGGTAAAAAAAGAAAAAGGGATTCATCGGTTGGAAGCCATGCTCTACGCCCTCGATCGCGTCAACGGGGACCCCCGGGTGCTCCCCAACCTCACGTTGGGTGCTCGGATCCTCGACACCTGCTCCCGGGACACCTACGCCCTCGAACAAGCTCTGAGTTTCGTTCGGAGTCTTTTACCCCCCGCGGGGGGGGAAGGAACGTGTCCCGACGGTAGCCCCCCACGAAGACCCCCCCCTGAAAGATTGGTGGGGGTCATCGGCGCTTCCGCCAGCTCCGTTTCCATCATGGTGGCCAACGTTCTGCGGCTCTTCGCGGTGAGTTGGGGACGTTGGGGACATGGGGGGGGCATTGGGGACATTTGGAGGGTGTTGGGGACGTGGGGGGGGGCTTTGGGGGGACACGGGGGACATCTTCATCCCCATCACGGGGGCCAATGTCCTGTGGGACGTTGGGGACATGGGGGGGACAGCTCTGTCCCCATGGTGTCCCTGTCACAGGCCCTCCCTGTGAGTGGGGGGGGGGGGACATGGGGACACCCCGGACACCCGGGTCCCCTTCCAGAACCTTCCCCCCCCCTGCAGGGGGGGGGGTCTTACCCACAATGCCCTGGGGCGGCAGCAAATGGCCCCGGGGGGATTAGAGGGGATTAGGGACACGGGGGGGGCCCGGACGGCTTGTTCCCCCCTGGGTGTGTCCATGTGTCACCCCCCCAGTGCCAGGTCCCCTCCTGCCCCCCCCATGTCCCCAACGTCCTCGATGTCCCCGACGTCCCCCGATCAGCTACGCCTCAACGGTGCCGGAGCTGAGCCCCCACATCCCAACGTCCCCTCGCTCCTTTGTGTCCCCGACATCCCCAACGTCCCCGACATCCCCGATGTCCCGAACATCCCCGACGTCCCCGACGCGTCCCCTCTCGTCCCCAGATCCCGCAGATCAGCTACGCCTCGACGGCGCCGGAGCTGAGCGACCCGGGGCGTTACGAGTACTTCTCGCGGGTGGTGCCCCCCGACTCGTACCAGGCGCAGGCCATGGTGGACGTGGTGCGGGCCCTGGGCTGGAGCTACGTCTCCACCCTCGCCTCCGAGGGCAACTACGGCGAGAGCGGCGTCGAGGCCTTCGTCCAGAGCTCCCGCGAGGCCGGTGAGGCACTGGGAGGCACTGGGAGGCACTGGGAGGCACTGGGAGGCACTGGGAGGGAGGGATCTGCCCTCGTACGTGACAGAAAATTGAGCGGGAGAGGCGGAGATGCCTTGGTTTGAGACTAGGAAGGGAGTGGGGTAGGCTGGGAGGCACTGGGAGAGGAACTGGGAGGCACTGGGATATACTGGAAGGGACTGAGATACGGTGGGAGGGACTGGGATATACTGGGAGGACCGGGAGGGAGGGATCCGCCCTCATATGTGACAGAAACTGTGGTGGGAAAGGGAAAGGTGTTCACATCTTCATGTGAGACCAGGGAGGGACTGGGCCGTACTGGGAGATACTGGGAGGGGCACTGGGCCATACTGGGAGATACTGGGAAGCACTGGGATATACTGGGAGATACTGGGAAGCACTGGGCTATACTGGGAGGGAGGGCTCAGCGGAGGAGTGGGGAAGGTGTTGCCCCCTTCGCCACCACCAGTGCCTAACTGGGGTCTACTGGGTGGTGGTGGAGGTACTGGTCCGTACTGGTTTGTACTGGTGCAGGGGGCCTGTGCATCGCCCAGTCCATCAAGATCCCACGGGAGCCGCGCCCGGGGGAGTTCGCCAAGGTGATTGGGCGCCTGATGGAGACGTCAACCGCCCGCGGTGTCGTCCTCTTCGCCAACGAGGATGACATCCGGTGAGACCAGTATAAACCAGTACGGACCAGTATAAACCAGGAACTGGCCCAGGAACCGCCCCCAGTGCCCCCAGCACAACCCGTAGTGGCTCCACCAGTGTGGGTGACGTCAAATGAGTGGCCGGTAGCCCCCAGTATAGACTGATATAAACCAGTATAGCCCCGTAGCCCCCCCCAGTATAAACCAGTATAGAGCAGGAAGCACCAGCAACTCAGCCGGTCTGCCCCCCCTTCCCTCGCAATAGACCCCCCAGTGCCCTCCCAGTCCCCCCCAGTGCTCCCAGTAACCCCCCCCCCTCCCTCCCGCAGGCGGGTGCTGGAGGCGGCGGCCCTGGCCAACCTCTCGGGTCACTTCTCCTGGGTGGGCTCCGACAGTTGGGGGGCCAAGATGGCGCCAGTGCAGGGGCTGGAGGCGGCCGCCCGCGGCGCCATCACCATCCTCCCCAAGCGCGCCTCCGTCCCCGGTGAGTCCTGGGATCTATGGGGCAGCCCCACGGTGCTATGGGGCAGCCCCACAGCACCCTTGGTGGGGAACGGGACGGGATTTGTTTGGCTCGGGATGGGGGGGGGGGGGCTTTTTGAGGAGGGTCCCGTCACCATCTTGCTTATCGGGCTATGGCGTGCCCCACGGCGTGCCCCACGGCGCCATGGGGTGCCCCCCTGCAGGCTTCGACGAGTACTTCACCTCCCGCTCGCTGGAGAACAACCGCCGCAACCTCTGGTTCCACGAGTTCTGGGAGGACGACTTCAACTGCCGCCTGCCCCACAGCGAGCCCCACGGCGAGCCCCATGGTGGCCCCGGCACACCCATCCGCAAGTGCACAGGTAACCTCCTTCTGCCCCATGGCGTGCCCCACCGTGTGCCCCATTGCACCCCGGGCTCTGCCCCATAGCACCCCACTGTGTGCCCCACAGCACCCCCGGCTGCCCCACGGCGTCTGGCTCCGCCCCATGGCTGCAATGGGGGGCGGTCTGTGCTGAGCTCCATGTGTGGGTCGCTCATGGGAACCTGACCCCTATGTACGAGGCACCCTACATGCCCACACCCCACCTGTGGGGCAGCCATGGGTCCCAGACCCATAAGTGTGGGGCAGAGCCTTCCCACCCAACCCCTCCCCACATCACGGGGCACTCTCATACCTACTCCCCACCCCATGGGGCAACCCTGGGTGCCTTCCCCCCCCCCGTACGATGGGTACCCCTGGGTGCCCCCCAACTTCTGGGGCAGCCGTGGGTCCCTGACCCCCAAGTGTGGGGCAGGCCGGGAGCGGATTGGTCGGGACTCGCCTTACGAGCAGGAGGGGAAGGTGCAGTTTGTCATCGACGCGGTGCTGGCCATGGCCCACGGCCTCCACAGCCTCCTGGGGGAGGCCTGTCCGGGGGGGGGGCTCTGCGCCCGCATGGACCCCCCCGATGGCCGCCGCCTCCTCGCCCACATCCGCCGCGTCGCCTTTAACGGTACTGGGAGGCACTGGGAGGTGTTGGGAGGGGGCTGGGGGACGCTAGGAGGGAGCTGGGGGGTGCTGGGAGGTGGCTGAGGGTGACTGGGGGGGTGCTGGGAGGGACTGGTGGCTTACTGGGAGGAACTGGGAGGCACTGGAGGCCTTACTGGGATATACTGGGAGCACCGGCTTGCACTATAGCGGGGGGAATGCCGGTGCTGGGGGGGAGCGATGTGGAGCCTTACTGCATAGTGGTAGCGGGTGTTACTGGTTTTTACTGGTTTATAGCGGTTTTTAGTGGTATTTTCTTACTGGTTCTTACTGGTGCGCAGGCAGCGCGGGGACGCCGGTGACCTTCAACGAGAACGGGGACGCCCCAGGGCGCTACGACATCTTCCAGTT